>NC_142543.1:5917083-6082500 GCF_056151865.1 Erythranthe guttata | reverse complement strand
TATTACGAGGAATTGTCATATATTATTGTATTTGTACTTAAAATTTAATATTTTAACACAATTTGTAATTTTTTTCTGAAAATATATATATATTCTGAAAATCGTACAAATCGTAAAAATCGTAAATCGAATCATAAATCGTAGAAATCGGATGTAAATCGTACGATTTTTTCAGATTTCCGATTTATTCAACGATTTGAATCGAGAATGATTCAAATCGAATCGAATCGTACGATTCAAATCGTAAATCGTACGATTTTGATAACAATGTATATATATACATACACTAATTAATGTAATATAATATTATATACAATATAATATAATATAAATATATTTGTATAGAGAGAGAAAATGTGAGGAGAGAGAAAGAGAGTGCGTATGAGAGAGAGAGAAAGTGCAGCAAAATTGGTGTATTTTATTACTTTGCATACATTGCTATTTATAGGTTTTTTGCTCAATTACAATTAGACATTTGTCAACACTAGGAAAAACAAATGACAACTATTTCTACACTTGTCAACACTAGCATTTTCTCCTATCTTGTGTCTACACTTGGCACATAATTGTGTTGAGTCTATTATATTATAATACTCCTTATTGGACGAAACACATTCAATACATATAGATTTTCAAATGAGTAAAATTTATGCCTCATTAAAACCTTAAGTCGGAAAACTCATTGGCACAAAACCGATCAGAACGAAAAAGAGTGCATTACTCAAATTTGAAGTCGTGTTCATTAAAAACCTTAAGCTGGAAAAACCCAATGGGATAAAAACCAGACATAAGGGAAAAGAGTGCAGCGCACTATCGCTCCCCCTGAAAACGAGCTATAAAATTCCCAAAATAGTTATCAATCTTGATTTACCTTGACTCGTCTCATACCAATGCCGTATACCAATTTTTCAAATGTAGATGTTGGTAATGACTTGGTAAACAAATCGGCAAGGTTGTGACATGAGCGAATTTGTTGAACATCTATTTCTCCATTTTTCTGAAGTTCGTGGGTATGGTAAAATTTTGGTGAGATATGCTTGGTCTTATCACCTTTTATATATCCATCCCTTATTTGTGCTATACAAGCAGCATTATCTTCATATATAATAGTGGACCTTTCTGTAACCGGATTTAATTGACATGTATTTCGTATATGTGCTATAATTGATCTTAGCCAAACACATTCTCTGCCAGCCTCATAAAGGGCTTTAATTCCAGAGTGATTTGAAGAAGTAGCTACCAATGTTTGTTTGGTGGAACGCCAAGATATAGTTGTACCGTTATAACAAAATAAATATCCGGTTTGAGAGCGAGCTTTATGTGGATCAGATCTATATCCGGCATCGGCATAACCTATTAATCCCGAGCTTGAGGATTTCTTTGAATATAATAATCCCAAATCCGTAGTACCACGAAGGTAACGGAAAATATGCTTTATGCCATTCCAGTGTCTACGGGTTGGTTCAGAACTATATCTAGCAAGCACATTTACTGCAAAAGAGATATCTGGTCTAGTACATTGTGCTAGATACAATAATGCTCTGATTACGTTAAGATACAGTACTTCTGGACCCAATATTTCTTCATCAAGTTCTTTAGGTCTAAATGGATCCTTTTTTTGATCTAGACTGCGTACGACCATAGGTGTACTTAAGGAATGAATAGTCTCCATATTAAATATTTTTAGTAATCTCTGAGTGTATGATGATTGATGAATAAGTATGCCGTCGTTTCTATCCTCAAGCTCGAGACCAAGACATAGTTTGGTTTTTCCAAGATCTTTGACCTGAAATTCTTTCTTTAGATATTCAGCAGCATTCTCTAGCTCTTCAGGGGTGCCAATCAGGTTTATATCATCTACATAAACCGCAATAATAGCAAATCCGGATTCATATTTTTTGATAAACATGCATGGGAAAATTTGATCATTTTTATAACCTTCCCTGATAAGGTATTCACTCAATCTATGATACCACATGCGACCGGATTGCTTAAGACCATACAATGATCTCTGTAATTTGACTGAGTACAACTCACGAGGAGTGTTGGGTGTACTTATTTTAAATTCATCGGGAATTTTCATATAAATATCAGAATCTAATGAACCATATAGATATGCCGTTACTACGTCCATTAAACGTATGTCTAATTTCTCTTGAACAACCATACTAATAAGGAAACGAAAAGTGATTGTATCCATTACTGGTGAATAGGTTTCATCATAATCAATTCCAGGCCGTTGAGAAAATCCTTGAGCTATAAGGCGAGCTTTGTACCTTACAATCTCATTGTTGTCGTTTCTCTTACGGACGAATACCCATTTGTATCCGATTGGCTTTATATTATTCGGAGTCTGAATAATTGGCCCGAATACATCTCGTTTCTTAAAGGAAGATAATTCAGATTTTATAGCTTCTTGCCATTTAGGCCAATCTTTTCTCTTGCGACATTCTATTACTGAACGTGGTTCACTATCGTAATCATCATATATGATTTCTTGAGCAACCGAGAATGCAAAAATATTATCAACGCTTGTATTCTTTCTATTCCATATTTCATTGTAATAACTTATGGAATTCTCGGTGTTCCCGGAATTTAAAATTTTCTTTGCTTGGGTATAAGGCTCTATAGATTCATCTGGAGCTTGCTCACTAGGACCCACTTGATTAGTGGTTTCGTCTAACTTTCCTTTTCTTTTTCGAGGAATAGAGTCCTTTGAACCAATTGGTCTACCCCGTTTTTGTCTTGGGGGACCATCATCCATTTTTTCATTTTCATTGAGAATATATATATTTATTCTAGCTGGAGCATTTACAGCTGGAATATGGGACTTTGTGACCCTACTAGCATCATTAAATGCATCAAGGAGTCTATTGGCAATGTTTTGTAGATGGATGATTCTATTGACCTCATTTTCGCATTCAGAGGTACGAGGGTCGAGATGAGATAAATGTTGTTCATACCAAGCAAGGTCTTCAATTGATTTTGATTTATCATTATTTGGGACGTCTTTGTCCTTACCAATCGTTGGAAATATTGTCTCATCAAAATGACAATCCTCAAATCTAGCGGTGAATAAATCACCCGTCATTGGTTCCAGGAACCTGATAATTGACGGTGAATCAAACCCAACATAAATGCCAAGTCGGCGTTGGGGACCCATTTTCGTCCTCTGGGGAGGAGGAATTGGCACATGTACAGCGCATCCAAATGTACGTAGGTGCGAAATATTTGGTTCAAAGTCCAATGTCAGTTGCATTGGGGAATGCATGTGATAAGCCGTCGGGCGTAATCTTATTAATGTTAATGCATGTAATAACGCATGGCCCCATGCTACACTAGTGATTTTAGATCTCATCAACAAGGTACGAGCAATGATTTGGATGCGTTTAATCATAGATTCTGCCAATCCGTTCTGAGTATGAACGTATGGTACTAGGTGCTCGACATTAATTACCAGTGCTGCACAATAATAATCAAAAGTTTTTGATGTAAATTCTCCGGCATTATCCATCATTATACTTTTTATAGGATAATCAGGGAAATGTGCACGGAGTTTAATAATTTGTGCTAGCAGACGTGCAAAAGCTATGTTACGTGTGGATAACAAACACACATGTGACCATCTGCAAGATGCGTCCACTAAAACCATAAAATATCTAAATGGTCCACTTGCAGGGTGTATTGGTCCACAAATATCGCCATGAATTCTTTGTAAAAATGATGGTGATTCATAACCAACTTTTTCTGTCGAAGGTCTTATAATGAGTTTTCCCCTTGAACAAGATTCACAGAAATAATCTTTCGACATCAACATTTTTGCATTATTTAATGGATGTCCTTTAGTATGTTTTGCAATTATGCGCATCGTCGTTGTTCCTGGGTGACCTAGTCGATCATGCCATAACCCAAATATATCTGGATTAACCAGTTTCCATGACATAGTGGCATAGGATTCAAAAGCTCGAATTGGGACACGATACACTCCAGAAGTCATTGCTTCAAATTTTTCATGAATAGTCTTTTTATTCATATCATACGATGTGATACATATATATTCCTTTGAATATTCGAAAAGAGTTTCTAAGTGATACCCATTATGCCTCACATCTTTAAAATTTAATAAATTTCTTTTTGATTTAGTGAATAATAATGCATTTTCGATGTGTAGCGTGGTACCATTAGGTAATACAAATGTTGTATTCTCGGAGCCATATATAATTTCAACGGGACCTGATATGGTTTTAATTTGTGCTTTGCACATTGTCATACTCAAGAAATATATTTTATTAGACAGAATTGTGTGCGTTGTTGCACTATCAAGTAGACAATAATCCCTTTTGTCGATACTTCCCATGATATCCTGATTAAATAATATAAAGTTAATGTTTATATCATAACATTATGTGTGAATGATGATAATAAGTACAATATATTATTTAGAATACCAAAATACAAGTTCGACCTTGGGAATGTATCGTCCAAGGGAAATTACACATGTACATATATTTTATTTATAATACAAAATATCTAAACCTCGGGAATTATACTTCCGAGGTAAGACTATATGCCGTATATACAACATATTTCAAAATAACTATTAAACTAATAGTATTTGATCATCGATCAATCGATATCCATAAGAAAATCTTGCAATAATTCAAGAGACTTTGCATCCTAAATAGGAGCTTGATCAGACATGATCTCAGTTGTGTTGGCTTCAAGAAGAACATTTGGTTTTTCTGTTTCTATTGCATGCGTCTGGATGCTCTTTCCTTTATTCTTCTCTGAATTTTGATATAGATCTACAAAGTGTTGAGCAGTTCTGCAGACTTTGGCCCAGTGTCCATTCATCCCACGTCTGTTGCAAATACTCTCAACATGCTTTACTTTGTCCCGATTTCCATGACCGAGTTGTCTTCGTTTAGCCATATAATCATTCTTGTGGAAATATTCACGTCCACCTGGGGGATTTCCATGATTATCTCGACGTTGACCATTGTGCCAATTGTTATTACGTGAACCACGCCAGAATTTTCGGCCACGACGTTTGAAACAGTTCGTTTGTTTATTAGCATGTGCTTCTGACACTTCTTGGGACCCACTGTGTCGCAAATCGTGATTTTTCAATAACAATTCATTAGTCTTTTTCTGCAGTGAGAAGGACATAGATCAACTCTGAATATGTTCTAAACTGGCGTTGTCTATATACTGCTGTTGGAGTACAAGATTTGAAGCATGCATTGTAGAAAAAGTTAACTCTAATTTATCAAATTCTTGCAGTTTTATACCACATAGTGCTAGACGAGACTCAATCTTAAATAATGCTGAATTATAATCCGCAACGGATTTGAAGTCTTGCAGTCTTAAATGCTGCCACTCATATTGAGCTTGTGGTAGGATTACTGTTTTCGTGTGATCAAATCTCTCCTTGAGTTTTTGCCATAATTGTGATGGTCTTTCTAATTGTATATACTCATCTTTCAGATCCTCAAAAAGATGATGGCGTATAAAAATCATAGCATTTGTTTCATCTTTCCTGTTTGCCTCATTGATATCCACACACTCCAAGGTTTTTACAAGATCTAATCCTTGAAGGTATAATTTGATATCCAAGCACCAGGATAAATAATTATTCCAACTAACATCGAGGATCTGAAATTTTTGTTTCTGGATTCCAGCCATTATATAGAGTAGTGTAAATAAAAATATAAAGAGAATATAATTACAAACCTTCGGTATATTTGGGCAGAACCTCGTGCTGATAACGTGTTGTGAAATAGATATTACATTATTAAATATTTTATTGAAACACTAATGGTGTGAATATTATTAATTAATCAATATTAACTAATTTTTAATATATTTAATATGAAACTTTAATATATGTGTGTGTGTGTGTGTACGATTATGTATACATATGTATATATACATACACTAATTAATATATTAATATAATATAATATTATACACAATATAATATAATATAAATATATTTGTATAGAGAGAGAAAATGTGAGGAGAGAGAGAGAGTGCGTATGAGAGAGAGAGAGAGAGAGAAAGTAAAGAGAGAAAGTGCAGCAAATTTATTACTTTGCATACATTGCTATTTATAGGTTTTTTGCCCAATTACAAGTAGACATTTGTCAACACTAAGAAAATCAAATGACATCTATTTCTACACTTGTCAACACTAGCATTTTCTCCTATCTTGTGTTCACATAATTGTGTTGAGTCCATTATATATATATATATATATATATATATATATATATATATATATATATATATATATATATATATATATAGAGAGAGAGAGAGAGAGAGGGGGGGGGCGCGGAGTTAACAAGAAGAAATTAGGGATTTTTATGCAAAAGTCCCCAACCAAGCATGTTTATTATTCTAGGTATAGGGGACATATCTCTTTCACCAATAAGCCCATCCCTTTAATATTTATTATAACTAAAGGAAACATTCATGTATATCCCAATATTACCCTCAATCATTTATACCCAATTCTTAATTGTAATCCAAATTAATCAATTTTGTCCATAAAAGTTCAATTTTGACCACAAAAATTCAATTTTGACTTTTTTTTGGAGTATAATTTAATATGCTCCAATTTCATCCTTAACTTAATTTAATCTCAATTTGACCCCAAATTTCACAAATTATTAAATTTTGACCCAAAAAATTTTTTTTTTTCAAAAAATTTTTTTTTTTCAAAAACTTTTTTTTGCCGCCGGATTCCGGCGTTGACCGGCGGTCAACGCCGGTCTCCGGCGTTGACTTTTTAAACTTTTTTTTTTTTTTTTTTTTTTTCTTCCGGATTTTTTTTCCGGATTCCGGCGTTGACCGGCGGTCAACGCCGGTCTCCGGCGTTGACTTTTTTTTTTTTTTTTTTTTTTCTTTTTTCTTTTTTTTTTTCTTTTCTTTTCTTCCGGATTTTTTCGCCGGTTTCCGGCGGTCTCTTTCTTTAGTGTTTTTTTAAGTTTTTTTTTTTTTGTTTGGTTTGTTTTGTTTTTCCACGCCCGCCGCTACACGTTGACCGTAATTGTGCTGTCACTGACAGTAATTTAGCGTAATTATACTGTCAATGATAGTTAATTAACGTAATTGTACTGCCGTTGACATTACATTTATGTAATTGTGCTGCCGTTGACAGTAAATTAATGCAATATTATATTTTTTTATTTATTATTATTTTTTTTTATTTTTTTTGATTTGTTGACAAGTCAACGTAATTATATTACTGTCGTTGACAGTAAAATAACTGTAAACACAATAATATTACTGTCAACAACATCAATATTATTATTTTTTTGGGGTGTTTGTTTTGTTCGAGTTATTCACGAAGTAACGTAATAATATTACTGTCTACTATTGTAATATTACTGTTGATATAGTAATATTACTGTCACTCACAGTAATATTAATTCTTTTGGTTTTTTTTATTTTGTTTACATTTGTTGAACGGACAACATAGTAATATTACTTTATTATACAATAATAATGAATTTTGTTGTGTTAATATTAATGTGCTAGAGATTAATATAGCAATATCAATGTGTTAAACTATAGTTTAGTTAATTTTACTGTGTTTAACAGTAATATAGTTAATATTACTGTCATTCACAGCAATATTGCTGTTTAAACGGAAAAAAAAGTTACAGAAAAAAAAAAAAAAAAAAAAAAAAAATTAAAAAGTCAACGCCGGAGACCGGCGTTGACCGCCGGAATCCGGAAAAAAAATTCGGAAAAAAAAAAAAAAAAAAAAAAAAAATTAAAAAGTCAACGCCGGAATCCGGAAAAAAAATCCGGAAGGAAAAAAAAAATAAAAAAAAAATAAATAAAAAAATTAAAAAGTCAACGCCGGAGACCGGCGTTGACCGCCGGTCAACGCCGGAATCCGGCGGGAAAAAAAAGTTTTTGAAAAAAAAAAAATTTGTGAAAAAAAAAAAGTTTTGGGTCAAAATTGAATAATTTGTGAAAGTTGGGGTCAAATTGAAGTTAAAGTAAGTTAAGGATGAAATTGGAGCATATTAAAGTAAGAGGGGTTATTTTAGTCCTTTACATAAATCTGGACCATGTGTGGACTTATTGGTAAAGGAGAATATTGTCTGGATCTCTTTATGAATAAGTTCCCACTGATGGGCTTATTTGTAATATGCCCAAGAAATTAAGGTTCTTAGTCAATTTTTACTATTTAAGTGGATGAGAATGAACGTCCATGATTGTCTCCAACAAATAGACGGTCAAAATCAAACTACCACCTAAACACAGACCGGGCCAAGACATTAGACCACAAGTTGGGCCGACTCCACTACGGGGCTACTTAGAAGAATAATTTCTTTGGGCCCAATTCACTTAAGAATCACAATTTGGCTCACAAACTTAACACTTAATTTACATTAGAGTTGGAACAAATTCTTTATGGAATTAGATTTCCACAAAAAAAGTTTCCATTTTTTGGTTATGAGTTACAATCTCTATTTTCTCAGTCAATTTTTTTTAGGAGTTTTTCGATATAACCCCAAATACTTCTCTTAATAGGGAGATACTCAACTTATTTTGCACCATTTGAAAACTTATTTTTAGCTTCAGCCATCCATTTTTTTAATTATGCCCCCGCCACCTCATCAGCACTATCATTGCCCATTAGCCGTTTTTTTTTTATTATTATTTTTTTTTTTTACGTTTTTTAGCGTTTTTTTTCTCTATCGGTATATCAATCAAGTATGAAACACATTAATCGACTATGATCAAGCATAGTCGATTAAGAAACTGACTAAAAAAAAAATACAACTACATAAAAACGAAAATCAACATTTTTTTTTACATAACAAATAACATATATAAATTGTAATTGATTTATACAAATCGGATTCAATACACAAAAAAATCCAAAAGCGAATTAAACAATGAAATCGATTACATAGCTAAAAACGTAGTTGATTAAGGGGTCCATCCTGCATGAATTTCTCTACCCGCGCCGTCCTTCGTCCAATCTACCAAAAAAACCCTAAATCTGCCCTCCATCATCACCACATCGCCGCCACATCACACCATCACCATCTCACACACCATTCAAACAAAAAACCTAAAAAACAATTAAAAGAATAGAAAAAGAAAATTGATCGACCCTTCTTCGTTTTCAAACAAAAGCACCCACCACCACCTACAGGGTGACTGAGGCATTTTTGCACCCACCTCCTTCCAATGCCGCCGCTCAACACAACTAGCTTCTATCCAAATCTAACATGAAAACATAATATGTTTCCATTAATTTACAAACATATTTATACATATATTGATCCGAATAGTATATATTAATCAGATGGGAGAGCCGCCACAGAATACATTCGAGTATACGAAAGCGGACTCCACCACCACCACCGTCATCCTCTTCCTCATCTCTGCCGCCGTCGTGCGTCTCCCCACAAGAGTGACGAGCTGCAATGTCTGGAGAAAAAAGAGAGAAGAAAAAAAACAGAGAAAAGAGAAGAAAGAAACGAGAAAGGAGATGGGATAAATGAAAATTGAAATTAGAGTTTTGAAAGAATACATTGGACTATTAAGGCTAGATTTAGAATTATGAAAATAGTATTTTGCTGAAATATTAGTTAAGGGGGTTTTCTCTAATTATTTTTTAGAGGGGGGTTTTTCTTAACTACAATTCCTAAATGGGGGATCTTGCTAATTTTCCCTTTTTTTAACCACTTACAGAACTAACGGTTATTCCTTCATGTTTGTTGTTTATATTATGCGAACAATAGTATATTTTAATTTTCCCATGATCAGTTAATCGAGAAGAAAACGGTATTTGAAATGGGAAAATTAGCAAGAACCCCCTCATGTAGGAAATGTAGTTAAGGACAATTCACCTTCCAAAAATAACTAGAGAAAACCCCTTTTGTTGTTAGTTTGGATAATTAATAAAGGTAATCTCCCAATTATACCCTGACTCCTAACCCTAAATTTTGACATATCATATTCCGCCGTTGTTATTTCTTTTCCTTTTCTTTTTTCTCTTATCTCTCTTCTCCCTGCTTTCTGCTCTATTCTCTCGTTCTTTCTTCTCTCTCTCTTTTTTTTCTTCTCGATCTGCGTCTTCTCTTCTCGATCAGAATTCGGCCGGCGCAGTTAAATACTGTTCCGACGAACATTGACCGACATATTGAGTAAAGAACTGTTGCAGCCATCATAATTGGGGGGTGGAGCTCTGGCCGCGAAGGCTGGCGACGATGAGGTTTCGGCTCGACGATATGAAGACCACGTCAAACAAGTTGTTGCCGATGCGGTTTATTTTCTTAAACCGATTGATTTGTTTTTATTTTAAATTCATCATCTCCATTAAAATTTGATTTTGAATTCTCTGCAACAGAAATTTTTGTGGAGTAGAAATTGATGAAGTAATTAATTACTGTTTGTTTTATTATAATTTTATCTGTCGAAGAAATCACGTTTCCCAAACAACACGCATACTATTTGAGGATTTTCTACAACAGCATGATTAGTGTGGTGTGGCGGCAGTGTGGTGACGATGGGGAGGCAGATTTAGGGTTTTTTGGTGGATCGGGTGGGTGACGATGGGGAGGCAGATTTAAGGTTTTTTGGTGGATCGGGCGGATGATGTAGAGAAATTCGCGTAGGCTGAAATCTTAATCGACTATGTACATGTTCAATAGTCGATTAAGCTAATCGGCTATGCTCTGGTAGTCGATTAAGGTTGATCAACTTCAGTTTTTTATATTTTTTTGGATTTTTGTTTATTGATTTCAATTGTATAAATCAATTATAATGTTCTTATATTTTTTGTTTTTGATATAGTTGATTTTGCATTTTTTTTACAGTTTTGATTTGTTATTTTTAGTAGCAGACTATTAATCGACTATGCTTCATCATAGTCGATTAATATACTGATATAGAAAAAAAATTAAAAAATTTCCTTAATCGACTATGAAGCATAGTCGATTAATTAAGGCTAATTAACTATGCTTCATAGTCGATTAAGAAAACTGATACAGAAAAGAAGGAAAAAAAATGGAAGAAAAAAAAACGGAATAAAAAAATTGCTGAGCGCGCGACCCAGTGATGATGTGGCGGATAGGGGCAAACCAGGAAAATATAATGACTCAAAATTGGTGTGAGCTATTCTCAAATAGAGAGAAAAAATTTTGACCTCTCTCCATTAAAAGAAGTAATAAGGAAAGAGCCTCTATTGAAATAGGCGCTCCCTATACACAAAATTTTATCGTTCCATCACCGTTAAAGTGATAATGCATTCTCCACCAACTTTTTAATCTGGGGTAGTGGGAACCAATTAATTAGGTTAAAGTAGTTTGGTTTTTCTGCAAAAGCAGTGGGATCATGAGCTGACACGTTTCTGCAAATTAACTAGTTTAAGTAAAGATATTTCTTTACTTAGATATTTGATTAAAATATTATGATTATCCTCTGCATGATTTGATTTTGATTCTGATTTTTAGGTAGAATTGGAAGCTTGCTCCGACAGCGTGGCACCTATGATTTAGGAGATCACATCTGAGAATTTGTATTGCAGCATGATTATTAGTTTCAATTTAAAAAAAAAAAAAGAGAGAGAGAAAATAAATTGAAATCACATGTTGTGTATTAATAGCAAGGTTCTAAATATCAGTTATCGGGTCCGAGGTGGTTAGGGACCGTCACACGATAAATCGGTGTGACGGTGATTAATCGGAGATATATCGAAAATAAATTAGTTTTTAGATTTAGTGTAATATATTTCTAAATATTATTTGTTAATACTTCAAACGTATAAAAAAGATTGAACTTGACTTTCTCCTCATCGTTTATATAATCTCAATGTTTTCAAAACCGGACCGGATATTGAACCGGACAAGTAACTGGGTCATGGTTGGACCGGTCCAACCGAGGTCCGACCGGGTTTTTGTATTTTGTTATTTTTAATTATTTATATATAATTTTTATAATAATTATTATGCAAAAATATAGAAAAATTTAATTATTCTTCACATATTTTCAAACAGTAAATTGATAAGTCTATTTCATTTACCATATATGCCTTTATAAATAAAAATTATTTTATATATTAATAAAAGTTAAGTAAATAAATACAAATAAAATAAAAAGTTACAATAACACTTTTATTCAATTATATATTATATATACCCTAAAGACCTAATACTGGTTTGTGAATACTACATCACTACCAATTACCGCCGCCACCATCCACGTTCTTCTCTCTATCTGTACATTTTTTTTTTCTTTTCTTTTTTACAATTTTTTTTTCTTTTCTTTTTTCTCTTTCTTTCTCAAATGCTTCCCCACCACAATATCTAATATCACGTATTAATCTTCTACGATAGCTCCTTCAACAATACAAACATCGAAGAGAGGTATAAAAATTTTCAATTTCTTCTCAGGTTTTTTTTTTTTTTTTTTGTGTTTGCACAGACCGGTTTTCTTCGGTTCAACCGGGATTTCCGCGGTTCACGGACCACTGACCCGGGTTTTATGACATTCCGGGTATTGAAGTTCAACCGGACCGGACTACCTGCCGGTTCGCGGTTGAACCGGTCGGACCGGCCGGTCCGGTCCGGTTTTCAAAACATTGTATAATCTAATCACATAACAAAAGTTTAACATTTAGAACTTGATTCTCTTCTCATCGTTCTAAATGTTTTTATTTTTAGGCCAGGTTCTTCTTACGGGGTCGGTGAGTTTGGGTTTGAGTAAAAGATATGATAGATTGGAATTGAAAAAAAAAATTAAAGATAAACACCCTTTTTCCTTGTATAAAAATAAATACATAAAATTTGAAAAAAAAAATATTTTTTCCGATATATCGCTCGAAGTTTGACCCGCCACAGACCGCCACAAACCGCCTCGGACCGCCTCACCATCAAAAGACCGATTTTCAAAACCGCCACACAAATATCGTAAATGTTTATGCCCGCCATCGATATGGCAGCCGATATATCGGCCGCCACAACTGATATTTAGAACACTGATTAATAGTAATTTAATAATGGATAATTAATAGTAATTTAATAATGGAGATGGAGCAAAAGCAGCCCATGTTTGTTGTAGAATCATTCATTTTCTCCAAGAAACTGACCTGGTTTCAAATCTCAATAATAATAATTGGAAAGATAAGAAATTGTGTATCCTGCGGTCCTATTAAAAAAAAAAGGTTTGAGACACCAAGTATATATTATGTTATTATCAAGTGTCTTGTTTGGTTGAGAAGATTAGTCATGATTAATTAAATAATTGAACTTTGTTTAATGTTTGGTATTTTCAATAGCTTATCGGTCGAGCCGCAAATATTACATTATTAATAAGTGTTCGTCTTTGAAAATTTTTACTTATCGAATCTTTGAGTTTTGGTCTTTATTCGTCCAAAATTTCGATTTTACTTGTAAATATTTTGCTTTTCTTATTTTATTTCAGTTTTAGGTAGATAAATTATTTTTGTCGATTCGAAAGGATTTTGGAAGTGAAGTTGAGAATCAAACCAAACACGTGCAAAAGTGCATTCTAGCAAATTGTAATAGTGTTTAGTATTTCTAGCATAAATCCTACATACGATCCGATTGAGCTAATTCAAGTAAACTTGGAAAGCCAACTTCCAGAGCTATAACTTTGGTAAGAACTTCTTAGTTGCACGAAAATTCACCTACAACATAAATAAGAATGTTACCTTTTGTCAACTCAAAACAATAGTAAGAAATATAAAGTGAACTCCCTTTTCATCGTCTATGGCGGGACGTTAGCCTTTATGGATAATTTTTGCTTGAAAATAAAAATAAAACAATCATGATGATAACGTATTGTAAAAATATGAAATAATATACAAGAGAATAAAGTAGGGAGAAGTCAGAATATATTATTCAATATCTTCAAGTATATCCAGAGCACAATGCATAATGTTCGAAACCAGTTGAGCTATACTCATGCGGGCAACTATTTTTCAATTATTCTATCCAATGAAAGTGGAAATATATTAAGATTGTTATTATGTATAAATTTAAAAATACAAAATAATTGACGTTCAGGTAGGCAAGTGTTATAAATAAGGGATAATTAGTGAAAATCCCCCAACTCACTTACTTATATTAGGGTTGATATAATTAACCTCCTTTTCATTATTAGTGAGAACCCCCGCCTTATATTAAATAATTTATTTTTTTAATTAATATTGTATTTAACATGACTAATGTACTTAATTTGCCCATCTATGTTATATTTAAAAGGGTAAATTACACCCACACCCCTGAGGTATGCTTAAATAACTTTAAGGTCCTTGTGGTATCGATAATTACACTCACCCCCTTGAAACGTAATTATAAACTCTAATGGGATAATGCATTGGATACGTTATTACGGTAGAGTTCTAATGGACTATTGGTTGTAGGAAGTGGTGGAGACAACAAAGAGTTATGGTTGATTTAAGAAATATTGGGCGAGCCATGTCACCCCATAACTCCCCATAACTTTATGTTATCTGCACCACTAGCTAAAAATAATAGTCCATTAGAACTCTATCGGAATAATGTATCCAATGCATTATCCCGTTAGAGTTTCTAACTACGTTTCTGGGGGTGAGTGTAATTATCGATACCATAGGGATCTTAAAATTATTTAAGCATACTACAGGGGTGTGGGTGTAATTTACCCTATTTAAAATAATCAAACCTATTTCACGTTCTCTCTATTTCTCTTATTCCCCTCTCCATTTTCTCTCTATAACCCGCCGCCTCCAACCCTCTCCATCTCTGCGCTGCCGCTGCCGCCACCTCCAATCCTCTTCCGTCTATATGCCGTTGTCTACTCTCTCCCATCGGCGTTCCTGCCTCCACCGCCGCGAAAAGAAGGCGGTCTCCACCCCTGGAATTCTCTCGTCAATGACGGCGTTAGGGTTTTCGGTAGGAAGAATGACGAGACTGCGCAGCGGCACTAGGGTTGATATTGCGTCTGAGATTTCAATAGAGACCACCGCCAACATTATTTGATTGTTGTTGTTCTTCTTCTCAGATTGTTTTTTCGGAACCCAATTCTCGAATCTCAATTTTCTTACTTGGAGATTTTGGTTGAATTCTTATATTGAAGGCTAATTTTTTGTTCAATCAATAGTATAATGGATGTTTATTTTCGTTGAAATTGTGTTGGTGTTATTTACAGATATATAGTTGTTTTCGTACAACAATGTAGTTGTTTTCGTACAACAATATAGTTATTTATTACCTTTTAATTGATATTAATAAATAGTTGATTTAACAAATAGTCGATTTTGATAAATGAGAAATTGTTGGAGATATATAGTTGTTTTAATCATAATTGTGTTAATACAGTTGTTTAATATAGTTGTTTTTAATAGTAGTTTTTAATTTAGTTGTTTTATTAAAATATAGTTGTTTTAACTGAAGACGGAAAAATACTAAAAACATATTTTAAAAAATATAATAAAAAGTTAAAAAAAATATTTTTTTAAAATACTTTTTTTAAATAAGAAATAAATAAAAAAAATTAAAATATAAAAATAAAAAGTGCATCAAAATAGGGTATAATAGGTAGTGAATAGAGGAAGGGTAAATTTAAGAATAAAAAAAGAATAATAAAGGAAAAGAAGTTGGACTCATACTCATTAAAATAATTTTAGAGGGGTTTCTCACTAATAGCCCCTATAAATAATACTTGTAACTTTTAAGGGGTATGTGTTAGATAGGCTATACTTGAGGGGTGCAAAATGTATATAACTCTTAATTTTTATTTTCTTCAGTTTTTAGTTTATCCAGTTCTTGTGACGCAAGATGACGTCATGCACTCTTTGTTTCTAATTCTTACTCACTGAATTTACATTTACACCACAAATTCTCTCTGGGTTTGGATCTCCACCAAAAAAGGTTCGATTTTTAGGCTCTCAATTGTAATTTCATCCTTCAATTTTTTTTTATTGTTTTTTATTTATTTATTTAATATAATTTCATCCTTTAATTATTCAAGATTTTGATGCTCCAGTGAGATGATTCAAGTTGAATAAAGATATGTCAAGTGTTCATTTCTTTATGAATATAACGCGCCATTCCTTGTAAAAAAGTATTCTAGTTATTTCAAGAAATTAAATAATGGAGCTTCAGATTCCAGTTATTATAATTTAAAAAAAAAAAAAAAAAAAAAATTGTGCTGAAAAGAAAGCAAAGCTATTTCAATGTTTTCGTGTTTCAATTGGTTGGGTGCTGAAAATAATTAACATACAAAAAAGGCGGCCTCCCGTTTCGACCGCAGATCGAATTACGGAACTAATGGTTACAGCTGAGTGAGTTTACCCTCTTATTTTCATGGTTTTTTTTTTTTTTTTTTTTTTTTTTGTTTCCATCAATATGGAGAAATATAGTTATTTGTATAAGAAATTCCTAATTTTTTTATTTACATTTAAATCCAATTCATATGGTAAAAAAGACTGTTCGTAATGGTGTATTCAGTTCGTTAGATAATATTCTCAACCTCGGTTGGTTTGTTGGGATTGGGGGCGAAGGGAGTTTATTTTCACTTGGGCACGATTGCTATAGTGATTAGTGAGTGATTAATGCGATATCTTATGTTAATGTGAAGTATTTTCCCGTTTATTTAGAGATGCCTACGAAGATTTTAATATAATGTGCAAGGCTTTAGTAGCGCGAGATTCCTTCGTCTTTGGTGTTTATATTATGCTAACAACAATATATTTTTTTTAATTGTCTTATGATCAGTTGGCAGCGTTCTACGGAAAACGTCAGCCAGTGATGCAGTTCGAAGGCTATAATTTTTGATTAATACAAAATTCTATTTCAACTTGGCAACTTGTATATGGACTCGGCAAACTGTGTTCTGGTTATGAGAGTTTTTTTTTTTTTTTTTTTAAATAAATAAATGCTTTTATCTTTTTGATATATTATAAAGTTATGATTATTCAAATCCAACTTGCTCTAATTGCATGGAGTTTCTTTATGTCTTAAGAATCCGATAGTGCCATGTGCATGGATTCCTTAATCTCTTTTTCAAAACTTAAAATCTTGCGATTCACAAAAATAATCAAACTATACTACACAAAGAAATAAATGTCGGTTTCTGCAGTTCAATCCTAGAATGGTTTAGTTTTTTAATCGATAATATTCGTGGGTTTTTTTTTTTTTTTTCAGGTGTTAACTATGCCGATGAAGTTCGTATAGTTTGATTTTAGCACAAGTTGTTTCTGGTGTTTTCGTCAAACAATGGAAACTGCAGAAGCCAACTCTTCGTTAGGATACGGAAAATCTCCATGGGTGTTCAAAGGCAGGCAAGTTTGCTATCTCGTTTTTCGAATAATACATTTGTTTATTTTTAATTTCATTGCAACTCTCTGTTCATGTAAGGAAATTATTTAGTTTTAAAAAAAAAAGTACGTTCTTGAAATTTCAGTGCCTTGTACCAGCTGCATTTTGTCAAGGCAGAGACAGCTCGAGCTTTTATTCCGAAAGAATTCAAATTGGTGGAGGCTTTTGGGTAAACTATTAACAACTTGTATTTTTAAATAAATATTTTTCGATATTCATTCTCTTTATTTAATACAAGTTGGACCTACAGATATACACTCGGTGGATTCTTTCTTGCTAATTACGAGGACAGTCCTGCTGGCAAATTTGATGAGGTTGTTATTTATTTCTGACTAAAATCTTCAAATCGATAAATCTCAACTAACTAATATAATATATAAATGATTTATTCGTCAGTTCTTGGGATTTGCATTTTTGTTTAGGAAATAGGAAGAAGCATATACCGTAATGAATTAAATATAGGGTCAACTAGCATTAACTTTATTTTTCGTAATCGTGCTTTTTTCAGCTTGTCGTCATAGCAGGAATCGTATGGAATCCACCTACATCGTGTGCGTAAGTTTTTCTTTCCGCCGTAACTATTTACTACTTGGGCATGATCGCAAAGAGTATACATAATCGTACTCTGTTTGATTAGTATGTGCTCAGATAAACGGCTAGATCAAATTGGTGCCGTTTAATGCAATCTCGTTGCTCGATTTTTGGTACTAGGAAACTATGCACTGATGAAGTAGATTTTAGAAGTGTGTAGACTGACGTAATAGTTTTCTGGTAATAATATCATTATCCCACAGATGGGCTGCAAGGGTTCTGGTGAGCAGTAACAAGGCATGCGTCCATGGTCGAAAGGTAGCGTTTTTAATACACACGATTCAGTATTTATTATATATGCCGTCATTTATAATTGAGTTTGTGCTTAGGATTTCGGGTTTCGATTTATGTCCCAGTTGTATTATATATAATCATACACTGCAGGTGACAAGAAATTAAATCTCTCAGGCAGGCCACCTCCTAATTGGTCCAACTAATTATCCTACTAATTTATCCTAATATCACCAAACCAAAACATCAAACATAAAAGATGAATATGACTTTTTCCCAAAAGAATCTCCCATTTCTCTTCAATCAACGTGTCCTAATTCCCATCACTACTCAAACTGCCTAACTCCTTAGTAATTTTACCATGTTTCCCATTAAATGCTGTACAATTTTTTTGAAAGGTAATGTACTTAACTTCCACATTGTGTGTGTGTACTTCAAATTGGCGCCAAAGTCCTCTACATATTAAATATATATATGTAGCCACTAGTCCTTTTCGATTTAGTTATTTATATATATGTGTAAATACTCTGATCTCTTCTTTCGATTCATTCGGTGCACTTCGTTTTTCTTCAATGGACGTTGCGATGGTAACTTCAGGATTCGAGAAGCCCCCGTGGATTTTCAAGGGCAGGTAACCTTCTTTTTTTTCCCTAATTCGTATTCTTTTTCAATTTCTTGAATTCATGATATGATTAATGTTTGAAGCAATTGTTTTTCGATATTGCAGTGCTGTGTACCAGATTCATTCCGTTCGAGTCGACTCTGTTCGACCTTTCATCCCCAAAGAATTCAAAGTGGTCCAGAACTTTGGGTATGTATACAATAATTAAGCAGCATTGCATTAACCTTTTTAGAAGTCCATTCATAAACTTTTGCATGGTTAGAAAAAATTAAACATTTAATAACTACAGAAAAAGTCTATTAGGCGAATCTTTTGAACTTTGGAGATATATATAAATATCAAATTATTCACTTAATCACTAATATTCGACGTGTCACATTCCGGTGGATTCCCTTAAAATCGGACCAAATAAAAGGCCATGTACTCGAATTCCCACGTGTCACCTGTTCTAAATATTCCACGTGCAAGGCTTCTAAATAATTTTTTACAATTTCAATTACGGTGTATAAATATATATATAGTTATAACTTGTCACAAACTTTTTTTTTAATATGTTTTTGATACTTGATTATATATCATTCGATATTAAGTTCATAAGAGTTTTTTTTTTTTTTTTTTTTACAGATACACTATGGGAGGGTTTTTCCTCGCCAATTACGAGGAGAGCCCTTTTGGTGCGTTCGACGAGGTGTGTATATTTACTGCATTCGTACCATTTTTATTACGATCAATGTATATATATCCTCATAATTTATTTATCAAACCACCCTAAAAGCTGAGGGTTATGTGCTAATTAATATTAATGGTGCGAAATTCTTTTTTAAGTAACTCAATGACAAAGGGGGAGTTTTCTTTGATGGTGAGTATGATGTTGGTTGATTTTTTGATTTGCTATTAATTTTTACAGTTGGTGATAATTGCTGCTATAGTTAAGCCGGATCGATCATCTCGCGCGTAAGATTTAAATTTAGCAGCTCATGTATTTAATATATTATATATATTTTTTTAAATATCCAAAAGAAATTGTTGGTTTGTGAATAGATGGGCTGCAAAAGTTCTTGTCAACAGCGATGAAGCTCGCGACCACGGACGAAAGGTAATTAAATTAATTGGTTAAATTTACTTGGTACCTTCAATATTACTGAAGTAATAAAGATGATTGCGTACATGGTGCCGAATATACAATCTAAAAAAACATTAAAACCTAAGTTCATTCGGTTTTAATCGAGGTCGTGTGTTCGACATTGCCTTCATGCATGACTGTTAATATCTGCATGTGATTTATTTCGATTTATACTCTTCTTGATTCAAATTGTTTAATAAATGCAACGTTCTAAAAATTGTTCGAGTTCAAATCATACGATTTACGATTTGATCCATGTGTCATTTTATTTTTACGATTTAACAAATATGATCATATGTATATGCACTATACTTCAATATTATTTTGTTCAATGATTATTTGTTGTTTTATTTTAGTTATGTGGTGATATAAACATAATGGTATTTTCAACATCCCTTATATTTTATTTTTTTAATTTTTTAATTTTATTTTTCTTTTTATATACCAGGTATTCGGACTTCCTAGTCAAGTTGCCAATTTTATAAAGGTATGCGAGGCTATATATATTTTTGAAATTGTGTGTTGTTGCATAACGAGTGGCGAATCCAGGATTTTTGCCAAGGGTGTTCGAAATTAAATATAGTAAAAAATATAATGGTTGGCTAATAGTTTACGGGGGTTCGAGGGCAGCGCCTCCGGATTTTTTTTTTTGAATACTGTACACATTAAATAATAAAAAAAATTTAATATTTTTAAATTTAAAGGGATTAGTTTACCATTTTTGGGCAAATTTAGGAAATATTTAGACATAAAATTGGTGAAAATATTAAAGGAATGGTAAACATATTAAAGTTGCAAGTGACAAAATGTACGTTTCATTAGCATATTTTGAATTTTCAAAAAGAAAAAAAAAACCCACATAGTTGTTAATATAGAAAAAAAAATTGAAATAATACATATATATACAATATTTAGAATTTTGGAATAATTTATATTATATTTAATATTAAAGAAATGGTAAATAAATTAAAGTTACAAATAGCAAAATATATGTTATATTAGGAGATTTTTTTTTAAATATTAAAAAATACCTACATATTCAACATTTTTTAAAACAATTGAAATATTGAATTTTGGAATAATTTATATTATATTTAATATTAAAGAAATGGTAAATAAATTAATGTTACAAATAGCAAAATATATGTTATATTATGAGATTTTTTTTTAAATATTAAAAAATACCCAGAAATTCAACATTTTTTAAAACAATTGAAATATTGTATGTAATGGAAAATTAAGAATAAAAAAAGAAGAGTTTATAATTTATAATTATTCTATTTTATTTATAAAAAAAAGAAGAAGAGTTTTATAATTATAATATAATTTTAATTGTTTTATAAAGTGTTAGTATAATAGTGGCACACGGTGTATGTTGAACCAGAAGAGTAAAGTAATATCCCCACAATCAAAAGCAGAAGGCTTGTGCAATATAAATGGCTTAGGCTTTTCTAAATTGCCTAACAATTATGAGGACACACAAATAAGAGAAATCAAGGAACAAGGAGCAACAAATTCCTGGAATCTTAACATTAAAACTAAAGGTTGGTCAGCATATATATATATATATATATATATATATATATATATATATATATATATATATATATATATATATATATTATTAATTGCATTTTTCTAAAATTAATTTGATTTTGTGTTCAATGAGAGCAGCACCCAACTTGGAGCTCAATAGGTTTAGTATCAATCCTCGAATCAAGTTGTCCCTCACAAGTTTGAGGTAAACATTGTATTAATTAATTAATAGGACAAATTACGGCCAATTAAAGTAAGTTCAAATTCCAAAAAAATCCCTCATGTTTGGATAATTACAACCACCCTTAAGTGTGTATTATTGTACGAAAAAAACCCTTCCTTCAATAGGTAAATTTGATACCGTAATGATGCACGTGTAAGACAATACATAGTTGAGGAAGTGATTGTAATTATGCAAAACATGAAGGATTTTTACGTAAGTTGAGCATATCTCATGGGTGGACGTAATTTTCCCTAATTAATATTTAGCTCTAAACCATTAATTGTGGAGATAATAATACTGAGTTTAAGTGGCTATTTTTTTTTATTTTTTTTTGCAGTGGTCTCACTGAATATAATCCACATCTTCTTGAATATACTTGCCAGATTGAAACCAGGTTATAAGTGAATCCTTAAATTATTAAGGGTAAATTACACCCACACTTCTCAGGTATGATGAAATAATTTTAAGGTCCCTATAGTATCGGTAATTACACTTACCACCCTGAAACATAGTTATAAACTCTAATAGAATAATGCAATTAGATACGTTATTCCGATAGGTTTCTAACAGACTATTAGTGTCAGGAAGTGGTAGAGACAACATAACGCTATGGGTGATTTAAGAAATGTCGGGGGAGTCATGTCACCCCCTAACTCTATGTTGTGTCCACCACTTACCAAAAGTAATAGTCCGTTACAACTCTATTGTAACAACGTATCTAATGCATTACCCCTTAGAGTTTCTAACTATGTTTCAGGGGGTAAGTGTAATTATCGATACCATAGGGACCTTAAAGTTATTTCGTCATACCTCAGGGGTGTGGGTGTAATTTACCCAATTATTAATTAACGTTATATGTGACCATATATATATTATTTTAATTTATTTAATGTATTATATAGAGTCAGGGTAATTGGAACATCAAAGATTTCAGAGCAATTTGCACCAAGTAATGAAGAATGTGAATTTTCAGAGCACCAAAATTCATCAGCAGCAGATATGAAAAACCTGATGATTGAGACACTGGAAAATTCAAAACCGCTTATAGCTGTTGAATTCAACTCTATGAAAATGACTGTTGACTCTCCGACTATGGTATCCAAGTGCTAATAAATTTGTAACCCCTACGCTCTTGTATATTTTATTTCGACCTAGTAATTTCGACACATGTACTATATTAAATATGGGCCTGTTTGAGGAAACTCCCTCATTATTTTTTTAATGGAGAGAGGTCCAAACTATTTCTTTCCATTTGAGCAAAGCACACACCTATTTTGAGCTATTATGTTTTTCTGCTTTGCCCCCGCCCGCCACATCATCACTGGGTCACGCGCTCAGGAATTTTTTTTTTTTTCCCGGTTTTCCGTTTTAAATTCCTTCTTTTATGTACAAGTTTTCTTAACCGACTATGGAGCATAGTAGCCTTAATCGACTATGCTTCATAGTTGATTAAGGAAATTCTTTATTTTTTTTAATATTTTTTGTTTTTTACTTTTTTTTTCTATATCAATATTGATATGCCTATTGGCCCAGCCCAATAGACTCATATTTACTGGGCCCAACTTAATAGCTACTTCTACGAAGACCCAATCACATCCAAATAAAGTTGGGCCCGATAAATTGATCTCGACCCAATCAATAAAGTATAAATAGAACTTAAATTCATTTAATGAAGGTACACATTTATTATTCAATCACTTCAACAAAAATTCAAGGGGGTAAAATGACCAAATTGATATTAGAGGAGGGTAAAGTGCACAACGTGGAAACCACAAGGGGGCTAAGTGCTATTTACCCCTGTTTTTAAGGATACTATGTGATTACAAATAAAAAGCTAACACGTGTCTTTCTATTAATTTGTGCAAGTTTAATCAGTTGTATTCTCTCCTAGTGCAACCGGATACTTCTTTATTTTCCCTCTTGGACCAGTAGTAATCAATCCATTGGGCCATGGGTCAATTGCTAAGCCCAACTTCTCAATTCAAGCTAAGCCCACTCGTATTCGGCCCAAATTCTGAGTTTAGCATTTTCCCTCCAACGCGCGAAACATCATTGTCCCTAATCGAATCATAAACAATACTTGCATTCCCAATTCCTTTATTTTTGCGCATCTTCTCTGATTCCCAATACAAACTATCACGATACACGACATGAAGCAGTATGACGATTGACGACAAACTAAAATATGTAAACTAACGAAAATAATCTAAATACTCAGCATCGCCAAGTTTTCCCAAAGAATTTGTGTAGCTTATGAAACTTTATTAATTTGTAACTTAGTTCGTGCTCTTTTTTCTTTTTTTTTTTTTTTGAAAAATATTTTCAATTTTTATGTGGTAAAATCAAACCAAAGTCTATTAATACTTTAAAAGAAAGAGAGATTATGTAACTTGATTGTGTACTTAAAAGAAGGGAAAAAAAAGCAAAAATAAAGAAATAAAAATCCCAACAAACTTTGTAACCACCATTCAACATTCGGTCACTAATACTTTATATAATTATACACTGCAGGTGACAAGAATTTAAATTTCCCAGGCCACCTCCTAATTGATCCAACTAATTGATCCTACTAATTTATCCTAATATCACCAAACCAAAACATCAAACATGAAAGATGAAAATAACTCTTTCCCAAAAGAATCTCCCATTTCTCTTCAATCAACGTGTCCTAATATCCATCACTACTCAACTTCCTAATTCCTCAATCCAATTCGGCCATATTTCCCATTAAATGCTGTACTATTTTTTGAAAGCCAAAGTACTTAACTTCCACATTGTGTGTACTTTGAATTGGCGCCAAAGTCCTCTACATATTAAATATATATAGCCACTATTCCTCTTCGATTCAGTTATTTTTATTTATATATATATATACGTAAATACTCTGATCTCTTGTTTGCTCCTCTAGCTAATTTACATCAATTCTTCAAGCTAATAGCCTGCCAAAGCAAGGATTCATTTGGTGCAGTTCGTTTTTCTTCGATGCAAGTTGTTATGGTAACTTCAGGATTTGAGAAGCCCCCATGGGTTTTCAAGGGCAGGTACGCCTTATTTTTATTCTCATTCGTTTTCAATTTCTTGATTCATATATATATATATATATATATATATATATATATATATTCATGATATGATTAATGTTTGAAGCAATTGTTATTTGATAACGCAGTGCTGTGTACCAGCTTCATTCTGTTAGAGTCGACTCTGTTCGACCTTTCATCCCCAAAGAATTCAAAGTGGTCCAGAACTTTGGGTATGTATACAATAACCTTTTAGAGGTCCATTCATAAACTTTTGCATGGTTACAAAAAATTAACATTTTTTTTTGATAATTGAGAACAAATTAACATTTAATAACTAAGGAAAAGGTCCATTAATTAGCCAACTCTTTTGAACTAATGGAGATATAAATATCAAATTATTCACCTAATCACCAATATTCGACGTGTCACATTCCCGGTGGATTCCCTTAAAATCGGACCAAATAAAAGGCCATGTACTCGAATTCCCACGTGTCACCTGTTCTAAATATTCCACGTGCAAGGCGTCTAAATATTTTTTTACAATTTCAATTACGGTTATATATATAGTTATAACTTGTCACAAACATTTTTTTTTGAATATGTTTTTATATTTGATTATATATCATTCGTCATTAAGTTCATAAGAGTTTGTTTTTTGTTTTACAGATACACTATGGGAGGATTTTTCCTTGCCAATTACGAGGAGAGCCCTTTTGGTGCGTTCGACGAGGTGTGTATATTTACTGCGTTCGTACCTTTTTTTTTTTTTTTACTATCAATGTATATATATATATCCTCATAATTTATTTATCAAACTACCCTAAAAGCTGATTATTTAAGGGTTATGTGCTAATTAATATTAATGGTACAAAATTCTTTTTTTAGTAATTCAAATTGACAACGGGGGAGTTTTCTTTGATGGTTAGTATGATGTTGGTTGATTTTTCGATTTCCTATTAATTATTACAGTTGGTGATAATTGCTGCTATAGTTAAGCCGGATCGATCATCTCGCGCGTAAGAAATAAATTTAGCAGCTCATGTATTTAATATATAATTTTGTTTAACTATCCAAAAGAAATTGTTGGTTTGCGATTAGATGGGCTGCAAAAGTTCTTGTCAACAACGATGAAGCTCGCGATCATGGACGAAAGGTAATTAAATTAATTGGTTAAATTTACTTGGTACCTTCAATATTAGTGAAGTAATAAGGATGATTAATGGTGGAAATCACTTATATGGTTCAATAATTAACATCAAACTATATATACTGTATAATATGTACATGGTGCCGAATACAATCTAAAAAAACATTAATATTTAAATGCAACGTTTTAGAAGTTGTTCGAGTTCAAATCATACGATTTACGATTTGATCCATATATCATTTTAATTTTACGATTTAAATATGATCATATATATATATATATATATATATATATATATATATTCTTCAATATTATTTTGTTCAATGATTATTTGTTGTTTTATTTTAGTTATGTATTGATATAAACATAATGGTATTTTCAACATCCCTTATATTTTATTTAATTTTTTTTTTAAATTTATTTTTCTTTTTATATACCAGGTATTCGGACTTCCTAGTCAAGTTGCCAATTTTATAAAGGTATGCGAGGCTATATATATTTTTGAAATTGTGTGTTGTTGCATAACGAGTGGCGAATCCAGGATTTTTGCCAAGGGTGTTCGAAATTAAATATAGTAAAAAATATAATGGTTGGCTAATAATTTACGGGGGTTCGAGGGCGCGCCCCCGGATTTTTTTTTTTTTTTAATACTATACACATTAAATAATAAAAAATCTTTAAAATTTTTAAATTTAAATGGATTAGCTTACCATTTTTGGGAAAATTTAGGAAATATTTAGACATAAAATTGGTGAAAATATTAAAGGAATGGTAAACATGTTAAAGTTGCAAGTGACAAAATGTACGTTTCATTAGCATATTTTGAATTTTCAAAAAGAAAAAAAAACCCACATAGTTGTTAATATAGAAAAAAAAATTGAAATAATACATATATATACAATATTTAGAATTTTGGAATAATTTATATTATATTTAATATTAAAGAAATGGTAAATAAATTAAAGTTACAAATAGCAAAATATATGTTATATTAGGAGATTTTTTTTTTAAATATTAAAAAATACCTACATATTCAACATTTTTTAAAACAATTGAAATATTGAATTTTGGAATAATTTATATTATATTTAATATTAAAGAAATGGTAAATAAATTAATGTTACAAATAGCAAAATATATGTTATATTATGAGATTTTTTTTTTAAATATTAAAAAATACCCACAAATTCAACATTTTTTAAAACAATTGAAATATTGTATGTAATGGAAAATTAAGAATAAAAAAAGAAGAGTTTATAATTTATAATTATTCTATTTTATTTATAAAAAAAAGAAGAAGAGTTTTATAATTATAATATAATTTTAATTGTTTTATAAAGTGTTAGTATAATAGTGGCACACGGTGTATGTTGAACCAGAAGAGTAAAGTAATATCCCCACAATCAAAAGCAGAAGGCTTGTTCAATATAAATGGCTTAGGCTTTTCTAAATTGCCTAAGAATTATGAGGACACACAAATAAGAGAAATCAAGGAACAAGGAGCAACAAATTCCTGGAATCTTAACATTAAAACTAAAGGTTGGTCAGCATATATATATATATATATATATATATATATATATATATATATTATTATTAATTGCATTTTTCAAAAATTAATTTGATTTTGTGTTCAATGAGAGCAGCACCCAACTTGGCGTTCAATAGGTTTAGTATCAATCCTCGAATCAAGTTGTCCCTCACAAGTTTGAGGTAAACATTGTATTAATTAATTAATTAATAGGACAAATTACGGCCAATTAAAGTAAGTTCAAATTACAAAAAAATCCCTCATGTTTGGATAATTACAACCACCCTTAAGTGTGTATTGTTGTACGAAAAAAACCCTTCCTTCAATAGGTAAATTTGATACCGTAATGATGCACGTGTAAGACAATACATAGTTGAGGAAGTGATTGTAATTATGCAAAACATGAAGGATTTTTACGTAAGTTGAGCATATCTCATGGGTGGACGTAATTTTCCCTAATTAATATTTAGCTCTAAACCATTAATTGTGGAGATAATAATACTGAGTTTAAGTGGCTATTTTTTTTTATTTTTTTTTCCAGTGGTCTCACTGAATATAATCCACATCTTCTTGAATATACTTGCCAGATTGAAACCAGGTTATAAGTGAATCCTTAAATTATTAAGGGTAAATTACACCCACACTTCTCAGGTATGATGAAATAATTTTAAGGTCCCTATAGTATCGGTAATTACACTTACCACCCTGAAACATAGTTATAAACTCTAATAGAATAATGCAATTAGATACGTTATTCCGATAGGTTTCTAACAGACTATTAGTGTCAGGAAGTGGTAGAGACAACATAACGCTATGGGTGATTTAAGAAATGTCGGGGGAGTCATGTCACCCCCTAACTCTATGTTGTGTCCACCACTTACCAAAAGTAATAGTCCGTTACAACTCTATTGTAACAACGTATCTAATGCATTACCCCTTAGAGTTTCTAACTATGTTTCAGGGGGTAAGTGTAATTATCGATACCATAGGGACCTTAAAGTTATTTCGTCATACCTCAGGGGTGTGGGTGTAATTTACCCAATTATTAATTAACGTTATATGTGACCATATATATATTATTTTAATTTATTTAATGTATTATATAGAGTCAGGGTAATTGGAACATCAAAGATTTCAGAGCAATTTGCACCAAGTAACGAAGAATGTGAATTTTCAGAGCACCAAAATTCATCAGCTGCAGATATGAAAAACCTGATGATTGAGACACTGGAAAATTCAAAACCGCTTATAGCTGTTGAATTCAACTCTATGAAAATGACTGTTGACTCTCCGACTATGGTATCCAAGTGCTAATAAATTTGTAACCCCTACGCTCTTGTATATTTTATTTCGACCTAGTAATTTCGACACATGTACTATATTAAATATGGGCCTGTTTGAGGAAACTCCCTCATTATTTTTTTAATGGAGAGAGGTCCAAACTATTTCTTTCCATTTGAGCAAAGCACACACCTATTTTGAGCTATTATGTTTTTCTGCTTTGCCCCCGCCCGCCACATCATCACTGGGTCACGCGCTCAGGAATTTTTTTTTTTTTTCCCGGTTTTCCGTTTTAAATTCCTTCTTTTATGTACAAGTTTTCTTAACCGACTATGGAGCATAGTAGCCTTAATCGACTATGCTTCATAGTTGATTAAGGAAATTCTTTATTTTTTTTAATATTTTTTGTTTTTTACTTTTTTTTTCTATATCAATATTGATATGCCTATTGGCCCAGCCCAATAGACTCATATTTACTGGGCCCAACTTAATAGCTACTTCTACGAAGACCCAATCACATCCAAATAAAGTTGGGCCCGATAAATTGATCTCGACCCAATCAATAAAGTATAAATAGAACTTAAATTCATTTAATGAAGGTACACATTTATTATTCAATCACTTCAACAAAAATTCAAGGGGGTAAAATGACCAAATTGATATTAGAGGAGGGTAAAGTGCACAACGTGGAAACCACAAGGGGGCTAAGTGCTATTTACCCCTGTTTTTAAGGATACTATGTGATTACAAATAAAAAGCTAACACGTGTCTTTCTATTAATTTGTGCAAGTTTAATCAGTTGTATTCTCTCCTAGTGCAACCGGATACTTCTTTATTTTCCCTCTTGGACCAGTAGTAATCAATCCATTGGGCCATGGGTCAATTGCTAAGCCCAACTTCTCAATTCAAGCTAAGCCCACTCGTATTCGGCCCAAATTCTGAGTTTAGCATTTTCCCTCCAACGCGCGAAACATCATTGTCCCTAATCGAATCATAAACAATACTTGCATTCCCAATTCCTTTATTTTTGCGCATCTTCTCTGATTCCCAATACAAACTATCACGATACACGACATGAAGCAGTATGACGATTGACGACAAACTAAAATATGTAAACTAACGAAAATAATCTAAATACTCAGCATCGCCAAGTTTTCCCAAAGAATTTGTGTAGCTTATGAAACTTTATTAATTTGTAACTTAGTTCGTGCTCTTTTTTCTTTTTTTTTTTTTTTGAAAAATATTTTCAATTTTTATGTGGTAAAATCAAACCAAAGTCTATTAATACTTTAAAAGAAAGAGAGATTATGTAACTTGATTGTGTACTTAAAAGAAGGGAAAAAAAAGCAAAAATAAAGAAATAAAAATCCCAACAAACTTTGTAACCACCATTCAACATTCGGTCACTAATACTTTATATAATTATACACTGCAGGTGACAAGAATTTAAATTTCCCAGGCCACCTCCTAATTGATCCAACTAATTGATCCTACTAATTTATCCTAATATCACCAAACCAAAACATCAAACATGAAAGATGAAAATAACTCTTTCCCAAAAGAATCTCCCATTTCTCTTCAATCAACGTGTCCTAATATCCATCACTACTCAACTTCCTAATTCCTCAATCCAATTCGGCCATATTTCCCATTAAATGCTGTACTATTTTTTGAAAGCCAAAGTACTTAACTTCCACATTGTGTGTACTTTGAATTGGCGCCAAAGTCCTCTACATATTAAATATATATAGCCACTATTCCTCTTCGATTCAGTTATTTTTATTTATATATATATATACGTAAATACTCTGATCTCTTGTTTGCTCCTCTAGCTAATTTACATCAATTCTTCAAGCTAATAGCCTGCCAAAGCAAGGATTCATTTGGTGCAGTTCGTTTTTCTTCGATGCAAGTTGTTATGGTAACTTCAGGATTTGAGAAGCCCCCATGGGTTTTCAAGGGCAGGTACGCCTTATTTTTATTCTCATTCGTTTTCAATTTCTTGATTCATATATATATATATATATATATATATATATATTCATGATATGATTAATGTTTGAAGCAATTGTTATTTGATAACGCAGTGCTGTGTACCAGCTTCATTCTGTTAGAGTCGACTCTGTTCGACCTTTCATCCCCAAAGAATTCAAAGTGGTCCAGAACTTTGGGTATGTATACAATAACCTTTTAGAGGTCCATTCATAAACTTTTGCATGGTTACAAAAAATTAACATTTTTTTTTGATAATTGAGAACAAATTAACATTTAATAACTAAGGAAAAGGTCCATTAATTAGCCAACTCTTTTGAACTAATGGAGATATAAATATCAAATTATTCACCTAATCACCAATATTCGACGTGTCACATTCCCGGTGGATTCCCTTAAAATCGGACCAAATAAAAGGCCATGTACTCGAATTCCCACGTGTCACCTGTTCTAAATATTCCACGTGCAAGGCGTCTAAATATTTTTTTACAATTTCAATTACGGTTATATATATAGTTATAACTTGTCACAAACATTTTTTTTTGAATATGTTTTTATATTTGATTATATATCATTCGTCATTAAGTTCATAAGAGTTTGTTTTTTGTTTTACAGATACACTATGGGAGGATTTTTCCTTGCCAATTACGAGGAGAGCCCTTTTGGTGCGTTCGACGAGGTGTGTATATTTACTGCGTTCGTACCTTTTTTTTTTTTTTACTATCAATGTATATATATATCCTCATAATTTATTTATCAAACTACCCTAAAAGCTGATTATTTAAGGGTTATGTGCTAATTAATATTAATGGTACAAAATTCTTTTTTTAGTAATTCAAATTGACAACGGGGGAGTTTTCTTTGATGGTTAGTATGATGTTGGTTGATTTTTCGATTTGCTATTAATTATTACAGTTGGTGATAATTGCTGCTATAGTTAAGCCGGATCGATCATCTCGCGCGTAAGAAATAAATTTAGCAGCTCATGTATTTTATATATAATTTTGTTTAACTATCCAAAAGAAATTGTTGGTTTGTGATTAGATGGGCTGCAAAAGTTCTTGTCAACAACGATGAAGCTCGCGATCATGGACGAAAGGTAATTAAATTAATTGGTTAAATTTACTTGGTACCTTCAATATTAGTGAAGTAATAAGGATGATTAATGGTGGAAATCACTTATATGGTTCAATAATTAACATCAAACTATATATACTGTATAATATGTACATGGTGCCGAATACAATCTAAAAAAACATTAATATTTAAATGCAACGTTTTCGAAGTTGTTCGAGTTCAAATCATACGATTTACGATATGATCCATATATCATTTTAATTTTACGATTTAAATATATATATATATATATATATATATATGTATATATATATATATATATATATATATATATATATATATATATATATATATATATATATATATATATATATATGTATATATATATATATATATGCACTATACTTCAATATTATTTTGTTCAATGATTATTTGTTGTTTTATTTTAGTTATGTATTGATATAAACATAATGGTATTTTCAACATCCCTTATATTTTATTTAATTTTTTTTTAAAATTTTTTTTTCTTTTTATATACCAGGTATTCGGACTTCCTAGTCAAGTTGCCAATTTTATAAAGGTATGCGAGGCTATATATATTTTTGAAATTGTGTGTTGTTGCATAACGAGTGGCGAATCCAGGATTTTTGCCAAGGGTGTTCGAAATTAAATATAGTAAAAATATAATGGTTGGCTAATAATTTACGGGGGTTCGAGGGCGCGCCCCCGGATTTTTTTTTTTTTTTTAATACTATACACATTAAATAATAAAAAATCTTTAAAATTTTTAAATTTAAAGGGATTAGTTTACCATTTTTGGGAAAATTTAGGAAATATTTAGACATAAAATTGGTGAAAATATTAAAGGAATGGTAAACATATTAAAGTTGCAAGTGACAAAATGTACGTTTCATTAGCATATTTTGAATTTTCAAAAAGAAAAAAAAAAACCCACATAGTTGTTAATATAGAAAAAAAATTGAAATAATACATATATATACAATATTTAGAATTTTGGAATAATTTATATTATATTTAATATTAAAGAAATGGTAAATAAATTAAAGTTACAAATAGCAAAATATATGTTATATTAGGAGATTTTTTTTTTTAAATATTAAAAAATACCTACATATTCAACATTTTTTAAAACAATTGAAATATTGAATTTTGGAATAATTTATATTATATTTAATATTAAAGAAATGGTAAATAAATTAATGTTACAAATAGCAAAATATATGTTATATTATGAGATTTTTTTTTAAATATTAAAAAATACCCAAAAATTCAACATTTTTTAAAACAATTGAAATATTGTATGTAATGGAAAATTAAGAATAAAAAAAGAAGAGTTTATAATTTATAATTATTCTATTTTATTTATAAAAAAAAGAAGAAGAGTTTTATAATTATAATATAATTTTAATTGTTTTATAATCATATATATATATATATATATATATATATATATATATATATATATATATATATATATATATATATATATTATTAATTGCATTTTTCTAAAATTAATTTGATTTTGTGTTCAATGAGAGCAGCACCCAACTTGGAGCTCAATAGGTTTAGCATCAATCCTCGAATCAAGTTGTCCCTCACAAGTTTGAGGTAAACATTGTATTAATTAATTAATAGGACAAATTACGGCCACTTAAAGTAAGTTCAGATTACAAAAAAATCCCTCATATTTGGATAATTACAACCACCCTTAAGTGTGTATTGTTGTACGAAAAAAACCCTTCCTTCAATAGGTAAATTTGATACCGTAATGATGCACGTGTAAGACAATACATATTTTGCAAATATGAAGTGGTTGTAAACTTCTAATTATCCAAATATGAAGGAATTTAACGCAATTTAAGCATATTTCGGGTGGTTGACATAATTTTCCCTAATTAATATTTAGCTCTAAACCATTAATTGTGGAGATAATAATAATGAGTTTAAGTTGTTTTTTTTTTGTTTTTTGCAGTGGTCTCACTGAATATAATCCACATCTTCTTGAATACACTTGCCAGAATGAAACCAGGTTATAAGTGAATCCTTAATTTATTAAGGGTAAATTACATTCACACCCCTCAAATATGATAAAATAACTTTAATGGCTCTGTGGTGTCGGTAATTACACTCACTCCCTGAAACATAGTTAGAAACTATAATGTGATAATGCATCAGATACGTTATTCCGATAGGTTTCTAACGAACTATTAGTTTTAGGAAGTGGTAGAGACAACATAACGCTATGGGTGATTTAAGAAATGTCGGGGGAGCCATGTCACCCCCTAACTCTATGTTGTCTCCACCACTTACTAAAAGTAATAGTCCGTTACAACTCTATTGTAACAACGTATCTAATGCATTATCCCATTAGAGTTTCTAACTATGTTTCAGGGGGTAAGTGTAATTATCGATACCATAGGGACCTTAAAGTTATTTCGTCATACCTGAGGGGTGTGGGTGTAATTTACCCAATTATTAATTAACGTTATTGATTATATGTGACCATATATATATTATTGTAATGTATTTAATGTATTATATAGAGTCAGGGTAATTGGAACATCAAAGATTTCACAGCAATTTGCACCAATTAATGAAGAATGTGAATTTTCAGAGCACCAAAATTCATCAGCAGCAGATATGAAAAACCTGATGATTGAGACACTGGAAAATTCAAAACCGCTTATAGCTGTTGAATTCAACTCTATGAAAATGATTGTTGACTCTCCGACTATGGTCTCCAAGTGCTAATAAATTTGTAACCCCTACGCTCTTAAATATTTTATTTCGACCTAGTAATTTCGACACATGTACTATATTAAATATGGGTCTGTTTGAAGAAACTCCCTCATTATTTTTTTAATGGAGAGAGGTCCAAACTATTTCTTTCCATTTGAGCGAAGCACACACCTATTTTGAGCTATTATGTTTTTCAGCTTTGCCCCCGCCCGCCACATCATCACTGGGTCACGCGCTCCGCAAAGTTTTTTTTTTTTTTTTTTTTTTTTTTCCGTTTTTCCGTTTTAAATTCCTTCTTTAATGTACAAGTTTTCTTAACCGACTATGGAGCATAGTAGCCTTAATCGACTATGCTTCATAGTTGATTAAGGAAATTCTTTATTTTGTTTTAATATTTTTTGTTTTTTACTTTTTTTTTTCTATATCAGTATTGATATCCCCATTGGCCCAGCCCAATAGACTCATATTTACTGGGCCCAACTTAATAGCTACTTCTACGAAGACCCAATCACATCCAAATAAAGTTGGGCCCGATAAATTGATCTCGGCCCAATCAATAAAGTATAAATAGAACTTAAATTCATTTAATGAAGGTACGCATTTATTATTCAATCACTTCTTCAACAAAAAATCTCTCAGCTATTATTGATTATCCGCACGTCTGACTTGAGCGTCGTAGGAGTTTCCGCCGGATCAACCCCCGGCTTAGATTACGTGTTTTCTGTTCGCAGGATCGTTGAGTTAATTAAAGTGTTTCAGGACTATCTAGCTCGTGAGCACGTGACCTACTTTGCTCTCCCAGCTTTAACACCCCAGGTGATTTATTTTTTACATCATCAAGTATATTAATCAACTATGATGAAGCATGGTCGATCAAAAGTCTGCTACTAAAAATAACAATCAAAACTGCAAAAAAATGCAAAATCAACTATATTTTACAAAAAAACAAAAAATATAAGAACATTATAATTGATTTATACAATTGTAATTAATAAACAAAAAAACCAAAAGAAGAAAAAGAAAAGAAAATTGGAGTCGATCAACTTTAATCGACTACCAGAGCATAGTCGATTAAGAATCTGCTACTAAAAATAACAAATCACAACTGCGAAAAAATGCAAAATCAACTATATATTACAAAAACAAAAAATATACAAACATTGTAATTGATTTATACAATTGGAATCAATAAACGATAAATCCAAAAAAAGTAAAAAAAAATTGGAGTCGATCAACTTTAATCGACTACCAGAACATAGTCGATTAGCTTAATCGACTATGAATATGTACATAAGTCGATTAAGGTTTCAGCCTGCGCGAAATTCTCAACACGCGCCGTTATCCGCCCAATCCACAAAAAAACCGTAAATCTGCCTCCCCATCGTCACCACACCGCTACCACAATACACTATTCAACCAATGCCTAACAAGAATAAAATAAATAAATTAAATAGTTCATACAAAAAAACACAAATTAGCATTTCAATGTCCACAAAAAAAACATAAACGATTCAAGTTATTTGTCAAAACCAACTTCAAAAAATAATAAATAAAAAAAAAAGAAAAAAAAAAAGCAAATACCTTCAACAACATCAATTGCAACAGTGATTTTCTCATGCCTCATCCTCATAGCCGTTAACCCACTGCGTCTTCAACGACGAGCGCCAATCATCATCTTCAACGTCGTCGGTGGAAACCACCGCCGCGAATTACAGATCCATCACCACCCTTCACGCGACGGCGGGGGGCGGTGACAAACACTCTCCACCACCACCATAGGTCGACGTCTTATTTTTCTTCCGAATTTCAGTCGAGAAGAGAAGAGAAGAGAGAAGACGAGAAGACGAGAAGAGAGAAGACGAGAAGAGAGAAGACGAGAAAAGAAGAAGAGAGAACGGCAAATGAAATGAGTTAGGGTTTTGAAGAGATTTAATATTAATAAGGGTGGTTTGGAAAGTATTAAAATAATATTTAAGTAGGATATTAGCTAAGGGGGTTTTCTCTAATTATTTTTAAAAGGGGTGTTTCTTAACTCATTTTCCTAGATGAGGTGGTTCTTGCTAATTATCCCACTAAATATTAATATTTGAACATGCCAATTATATTATACTATCTTAATTATTTTCATTCATCTATGATCCAATTTTAATTTCTCGGGGCGGCAAGGGTACATTCGGACACACATATGGATCTAATTTTACTCACATGTAGCTTTTGAGCTACATGCACACAAACTTATATATATTTAATATTTTGAATAGGGTTCGTCTAGGGTTAGACACGGCCATAGGGCGAGTCGGATACGAATGTTAGGGGACTCGAAACCGACCCTTGGGGACGCGGGTTCGGTTGTGGGGCGGGTCCATCCGGGTCCGGGTCCAAACCGATTTTCCAATTTTTTTCCAAATAATTACAAGAAAGAAAAAAAAATTGAAACTTGAAAAAACTTGAGATTAACTTTAAATTCAAAATTAAAAAAAAAATAACAAATAAAATTGAATTTAAACACTAAACAATTTTAGAAAAAAAAAAACCATTAAGACCTTGAGACATAAACTAAATAAAATGGAAGTTGTGAAGATTGGATTAGGGGTATTTATAAGTGAAAATAATAATTGAGAAATTTTTCAAAGAAAATCAAAATTCAATTTTTTTTAAATAAATTGTAATTTTTATATTTTTCAAAATTATATATATATATATATATATATATATATATATATATATATATATATATATATATATATATATATATATATATATATATATATATATATATATATATATATATATATAATATGTATTTCTTATTAGTAGATATTTTTAATATGAGAATATATGCAATACCCCCTCCGGAAATATTTTGAACTAAATCCAATTGACTTTTAAAGAGTTTTGTCTATACCCAAATTTCATTCTTAGTTAGTGAGACCCCCTACACTAGTGAGAGAAGACAAAGATACCCTCAATTACTATAACCTTAATTATTTGCCCACATCTACCACTTTCATCTTCTCTCTTCTCCACCTCTCCACCTAAATCCCTCAACCCTCTTCGAAAATTCCAAGCTTCCTCCATCATCGCTGCTGCCGCCGCGCCGCCACCGCCGCTCGTTGCCGCAGCCGCTTCCTCCTTCATCTCCACATAAAATAATCTCTTTCTCTCGTGTTCGTTGTCTCTCTCGATTTCTCTCTCTTTACAGCACCATCGTCTTCACGTAGATCTGTACACCACCTCCATCACCTTCGCCGCATCTCTCACTCTCTCTTTCGCTCACCACCGCCGCCATCGCCGTTGTCGTCGACTCCCCTCCCTCTCTTTCGTTATTTTTCTCTCTTTATTTATGTGTTTTTCGATTTCTCTTTTATTTATTTTTATTTTTTTTCTCCAAATCTGAAAATACAGTTTCAGATCTGAACAACAGTAGTAACATGACTATAATATGACTATAGTTATTAATGTATTTTTCGAATATGACTGTAGTCATATTTGAATATGACAATTGTTGAATAGACTACAGTTATATTTGAATATGTTGTGTCTTCTTGTTTCAAGTTGACTTGAAGTAGCAAGATTCAAAATGTGAGTTTTTGTGGCGATGTTGATTAGATTGTTTTCGTAAACAATAGGAAATTTTCGTTGTTTTATATAATTTGGTATACATGACTGTACCACACTATATAGTCGGATTTTTAAGTTGAAAATTTAAAAAAATGCAATATAAAGAAAGAACATGACTAGGGGTGTAAACGAGCCGAGCTCGAGCCGAGCTCGCCTTATTTCGTGAGCTCGAGCTCGAGCTCGCCAAGGCTCGGGCTCGAGCTCGAGCTCGAGGAGCCTATAAGTTTTAGCTCGAGCTCGAGCTCTTTGTGTTTCTAAGGAGCTCGAGCTCGCGCTCGAGCTCGTATACGAAACGAGCCCGAGCCCGAGCTCGAGCTCGAGCTCGGCACAACCAAAAATCCATCCATTAAATTTATTTTTTCAATTAAAAAAGTAATATTATTATTTTTTTATTTATTATTAATAATATCTATTATTATATATTATTAATATGTATTAAAAAATATAGAGAAAAGGTAAAGCTCGCGAGCCTGCTCGCGAGCTGTCGAACAACTGAAATGAAGCTCGAGCTCGACTCGTCGAAAAGCTCGGGCTCGTGAGCTCGAGCTCGAGCTCGATTTTTCGAGCTCGAGTACGAGCTTTTTTCGAGCAAGCTTCGAAAGCTCGCGAGCCGGCTCGTCTCATTTACACCCCTAAACATGACTACAATTGATATAGTCACATATAGTCATATTCAACTATAGTCATATTCGGCGTTGTAAACTTGTCGAGAAAAAAAATTCTGCTTTGTTTAAAAAAAATAAAAAAAAATATTTTTATTAAAAAAGAATTAAATATATATATATATATATATATATATATATATATATATATATATATATATATATATATATATATATATATATATATATATATAAAATAGCTAAATAAAGTCCGAAAATATAAAAAAAAGAAAAATTATTGGGCGAATGGCAAAAAGGCCTATCACATGGGACTTAAATGCATTTTGGTCCACAAAAAAAACAGTCTCTCAATTAAACCTATCCCCATGTCTTTAGTCTAAAATACCTGTATAATATAATTCTTATAAATTCCATCCATTATGCTCTAACTTCATTAATATTACACATTGATCCCGAATTTTAACAAATATATCACATTAACCCCCAATTTTTTTTTTCAGAAAATATTTTTTTTCTTAAATTTTTTTTTTCTGGCCAGATTCCGGCGTTGACTTTCTTTCTTTTTTTTCCGGCCGGTCAACCACCGTTGACCGCCCCCGTCTCCGGCGTTGACTTTTTTTTTTTTTTTGAATTTTTTTTTTCTTAGAAAAAGAATATTTTAATTAATATTACTGTCTTGGCTACTAAATTACTGTCTCAGACAGTAATATTAATGTTTGGGACAGTAATATTACTGTTTGGGACAGTAATATTACTGTTTGGGACAGTAATATTATGAATATTATTTTCCCGAACAGTAATATTATTAATATTATTGTCTAAGACAGTTAAATTACTGTTGGAGACAGTAATTTAGCAGTCAAGGCAGTAATATTAAATAAAATAATTTTTTTTAAGAAAAAAAATTAAAAAAAAAGTCAATTAACAGTTAAATTACTGTCTACGACAGTTAAATAACAGGTGGAGACAGTAATTTAGCAACTATTACAGTAATATTAATTAAAAATATTTTTTTAAGAATAAAAAAGTCAATTAACATTTAAATTACTGTCTCTGACAATTAAATAACTGCTGGAGACAGTAATTTAGCAACGAATACAGTAATATTAATTAAAATATTTTTGAAGAAAAAATAAATCAATTAATAGTTAAATTACTGTCTCCGATAATTAAATAACTGCCGGAGATAGTAATTTAGCAGCCAAGACAGTAATATTAACTAAAATATTTTTTTTAAGAAAAAACAAAATTATAAAAATAATTTTCCTTATCTGCAAATAAGTTTGAATTAGCTGGATTTATTTGAAAGACAAAAAAGTTGGATGTCCCTCTTTTAATTAAGTGCCCTTGTCATGGGTCTTTTTGTGATTTACCCTTTTTTTATTTGGACGTAAATCTTTAGGAATTTGGAAGCACGTTTTTAGAAATTAGATTATTGTTATGGAAAAAGAAAAAAAAATGAATAATTTGGACAAATTATGCTAATTGACATAAGGGTAGAATTGGGAATAAAATTTCTATATGGTTATCACAATGAAAATTTGAAGGGGTGGACATATCACTATTTCTTAACTATATGAAGAGTTTATTGCTAATGATCCCTTTTAAAATTAATAATAGTGAATATGACAATTAATAATTTATTAAACATTAGTAATACAATTATTATAATCATTTATAGTGTTATTTATTTTTTATGTTTATAGTTAGGATTATTATAACAATAAGTTACTTTGCTCCAATCTAGCAATTTTTGTGAAATTTCACATAAAATTCGAGTGGATTCGACAGGTATCGGATCGGATCGGGTCGGGTCCAAGAAATCAAGACCCGAAACCGACCCATACATTGGCGGGTCCAGGTCGACGGTCAACGTGGCGGGGCGGGGCGGTCGTCGGGTCAGGTTGGGGCCGGGTCCGGGTCTAATTCGACCCGTGGTCGTATCTATCTAGGGTGAGGTCCCAACAACACAGCTCGTATGAGATATGCCTCTCAAATTGCACCACGTGTCCCAGTAATTAAATTGATTTTTTTTAATAATTTGTGTATTGTCTAAAATACCCTTATTACAAATATTTAATATTTAAAAACATAAATAATAAATTTTATGTGAAATGTCTTTTGCACCCCTTGTATTTTTATAAATTTTAAATTTATTTATTGTTGAATTTAGTAAAGTCAATTATACAATTATTCGTAAAAATCATTAAATCACCCATCCAAAAAATGATTTTTGTAGCATTCAAACTTGTAACCAACCCTCATTAGGAGAGTTAGTACCTAGCCTTTATCAATAGGGTAAAGGTCTGGGGTTTGAGTCTCCTCCTCCCCTACTTCCCCCTATAATGGACTTGAGTTTACTCAAAAAAAAAAAAGGCATTCAAACTTGTAACCTCTTCAAGCTTATAAGAATACTTAGCATTGGAACACAACACATTATTATAAATTGCCTAACAATAAGCATATATATCACAACGCTACAATTTTAATGATTATAAAGTTTATATCAATAATGTTAAATAAATTACTAATTCTCATATTATTATTATTATTATTATTATTATTATTATTATTATTATTATTATTATTATTATTATTATTATTATTATTATTATTATTATTATTATTATTATTATTATTATTATTATTATTATTATTATTATTATTATTATTATTATTATTATTATTATTATTATTATTATTATTATTATTATTATTATTATTATTATTATTATTATTATTATTATTATTATTATTATTATTATTATTATTATTATTATTATTATTATTATTATTATTATTATTATTATTATTATTATTATTATTATTATTATTATTATTATTATTATTATTATTATTATTATTATTATTATTATTATTATTATTATATATTAAAAATATCAAATATTAACAAATATATATATATATATATATATATATATATATAATAAATTTTAAATATCTAAGGAAATGCAGAGCAACTCGTGTAATTTAAAAATAAATTTCAAAAGAATTTGAAGTTTGGATTGAATCGTCAATCGTAAGATTTGAATCAATTAAGCTCATGTGTTTTCAATTCGAAATCAATATTCAAATATTTGAAACGGTTAAGCTCAAGTCATTTCAATTGGTAGACAATATTCAAATATTTGAATTGGTTAAACTCAATCATTTACAATAGCGTGTTAATTGATGTAGCTATGTATAGTTAACATTTAGTATCTTTTTTATTGAATTTTATAATAAAAAATAAATAACAACCACCCCTTAGGTATGGTCAAATTACGAAAAACCCCCTCATGTTCGGCAATTACAACCACCCCTCAACTATAAATCTTCTTACACGTCCACCCTCGCGGTTTCAAATTTAGTGGAATCTTCTAGATTATATGGAATGTTCTCAATTTTGTACCCGTTTTATCCCAATCGAGCTCAACATTTTGAAGCAAGATGATCATAAGATGTGTTTTTTGGCTTGTATATATCAGATTGTGGCGCATCAGAAACTATATTTTTTCACAAAATGAATACAAAGTAGAGAACATTCCACGGAATCTATATGATTATATTAAATTTGACACCATAAGGCTGGAGGTGTAAGAAAATTCATACATGAGGGGGTTAGATATAATTATCCAAATCAATATGTTTATTGTACTGAAAATAACTTAATGTAACTACATGTAACTGTAGTAAACTATAGTAATTCGTAGTTATGTTCTTTTCTTTTACCCCATATTTTTAGTCTATCAATTGTATACACACACGAATACTGGCTTATACAAAAGAAATTTATAAACCCCAACAACAAAAATTTACAAATTTCAATACTTTTATTACAAATCATCTCAGAACCAATAAAATACAAATCGAAAATAAACTAATATATGCATATGTAACTATGTGTTACTATATGTAACTGGTAATGTATATTAATATATAATAATGTATACAGTCTGTTGAACATTGTAACTTGAAGCAGGTGTAATTTTAACCAAAATTTTGACACCTTCAAGGAGATGATCAATAACTTTCATTAAGCTGCAATTCCAAATCAAAACAAAAAAATTATTTTAGTGCAAATCAACAAAATTTAAAAAAACATCAAAACACTCAAAAATCAACAAACACTAAGAGATCAAGAGAGAGGCTATAGCTGGGAAATGCTACAAATTTTAAACCAAACAGCTAGTAACTCCTCACCCCAATCGCCTCCTACCAAAACCCTAGCCGCCGCTAATAACCATCCATAGTTCTGCGCCCACAAATGAAAAAAAATTATAGAAATAAATCTGACAACATAAAAATCAATGAAATTACCATCAAAATATAGATCTCAACGAGAGGAATCCAATGGTGGGTAGCCCGTCAAATCTGACTGGTGGAAAACAAAATACACCTCCGGCAAGACCCACCATCGTCGAAATATGTGTCGATTGAAAAACAAATTGCAGAAATAGATCCAGCTCTCCAAAGTGAATGAAATTGCCACCAAAAGAAAGAGCTCGATGAGAAAAATTCAACGGTAGTTAAACTATCGAATTCCGACCACCGGAGAGAGAGTTATGACTTCGGGAAGCAACTTCGCCGGTTGGAGATCTATGGAGGCGGGATTTGAATCTGAGATTTGAGAGAGGAAGATAGAGACGATTGTGAGTGGAAAGAGTGCATGTAGTGATTTTAAAAGGGCATTATAGGTATTTCAGGGTGGTTGAGGGGGGTATGTCAACATATTTTCGAAATGAGGGGGTTTCTCCTAGAGTGTAATTCACTTGGTAGTTAGTTTTATATAATTTGGAAATGAGGGGGTTCTGCAAAATAATCGTTTTGGTTAAACTAGATATTAAAAGAAAAATCACAATATAGTATTTTAAGTATATAGTTTTATTTTAAAGTAAGAAGACTAATTGGAATGAGTTATAATCTATTTTTTTTCTAAATAAACATCTTATTTTATTTATTATTCGAATATTGTAACACTATCGATTTAGTAACTTAAGTGAGCTTGTATTAAGTCATGCATTTGTTTATATTTAATTGAGTATTCTTTATATTTTTCGATAGTGAAGTTTATTAATTTATATAATTAATAATACATGTTTGGGGATATTGAACCGTAGTTCTTTATATTTTTTAAACTTTATTATATTAAATTTGTTAATAATTTATTTAAACATTATTTAATAATAATGAATGTCGCATTTAATATTCTATTTAACATTATTTAAATACGTATATTCGTTATCACTTTACATTGTGTCTTAGCAATATATAACATATTTGTTAGAAGAGTGTTTATAAGTTAATGTGCCCCAATGGTTAGCAGTGTCAAATGCATTAAAAGGTCCCAAGTTCAACTCCAAACTAATGTATTTTTGAACAAGGTGGTAAATTAAACAATTTGATGTTAATCTATTTTATATTGGTTTAATGAAAAAAAATAAACGAAGACTACTTTGGTAAATGATTCATTATCTGTAACACCACCCATGTTATTTTTCTAGGGTCGAGATCTAATCTTACAAAATTAACAGTAATTGGAGCATAGCTCATATGAGTTTAGAACACCGCATACCTCACCCTAGACTAATCCATAATTATGACTATAAGATTCGCACAATACAATGAAATCAAATACACATTCTCAGAATTGCGTGTAATTTAACAGAGTTATAGTTCTTTCTGTTATGGTCATTTTGGTAGGTCTTTGCAGTATTTGGATAAGCCATGAATTTATTATGAATTATTTTTTATAACTGTACACATGCCGAGTCAATTTAGGACATCAATCAAGATGTGAAGTTTTTGTTACTCAAATGAATCCATTCAACTTTGAATATGTTCCTAACTCACTTTTCTTATTTGATATAAAATTTGGTAGTGTTTTGTACTGTAGGGAATTTATAAACAATTTTCAAAGCTCCCTCCCTCCTTATGGGTTTTCAAACTGTACTGTTACATGTCTTTAATTATTTCTCTCAAATGGCTAATGCTATTTTAAACTGTTTTAAAGGAGTGATGCAGAATCATATGAGAGTAAGTGGTTAAAGTGTCAAAGTCTTTTCACGAAGGGTTTAAGAGAAATTAATTTTCAAAGTTAATCTATTTGATATGTCCGAAATTCCTATCACTACTACGTGTAATTTAAATTACTAGTGATACATGCCTCTTTTGTGATAGATGGTTGAGTATATATGGTAACACGTGGGCACTCTTCCTCTGATTTTAAAAGAAAAAAATATGCGTAACTTTCTATTTGTAGAAAGTGATTTTTAAAACGAGCATTTCACACTCATTGTTTTCTAAAAGTCATCCTCTAGCATATTCTAAAACACTAAGTAATTGTAATTAGAAAAGGGGTGTCACACTAGCAGTTCCTTTAAGATATCAAAGTAGACGTTTTGTGGTTGTCCAGTGTGTATTGTTGGGTTTATGCATGAATTGTGCAAGTTTTTTCACAGTGAAGGCAATGTCGGGCCATGTTAGTGACAAATATTGGAGAGCACCAATTACCCATCGATATTCAGTGGAGTCTTCACAGGGTGTGCATCATTAAGATTAAGAGGAGTGGATGTGCACATTGGTGTGCAAACATCCTTAGTTTCCTACATCTTGGTTTTCTTCAGCAAATCTCTAATGTATTATAAGAAAATAATGTGGGAAGCACTTCAACACCAAGAAAATAATGAAAATTGCCAAGATCTTTGAGAGAAAATTTGTTCCCTAGTTGTTGAATGACATGCATGATAAAATCAAGTTTGTCGCCGGTGATAATTAAATCATCGACATAAACTAAGAAGTAAGCAAGTACGTCATCTGAACTATAAATGAATAAGGATGAACCAGCTAGAGAGTTGCTAAAACATATAAATAGTAGAACATCCTTGAGTGTACCATACATACGTGGCTCCTGCTTAAGTATGTATAGCGACTTTCGTAACTGACAAATAAATGAAGGATGGGCTGCATCGATAAATTCAGGCGGCTAGGTCATATAAACATCCTCTTTGAGTGTGCCATGCAAACATTCATTATTGACATCAAGTTGACGAATAGACCATTGTTTTGTCACAGCTTAAGTAAGAACACTGCAACTAGTTGCTAATAGTTGCTGGTTCTATATCAGGACTAAAAGTTTCCTTGAAATCAATTCCTGGACTTTGATGAAATCCCTTAGCCACAAGGTGAGCTTTGAATCCATCAATTGTGCCATCGGAGTTGTACTTAACTCTATAAACCCACTTTCACCCGATGAGATTATAACTGAAATTTCATGGAACAAGATCCCACGTTCTGTGTCGAACTAAAGTTGTAAACTCATCAGCCATGGCCTGATTCCAATGAGGGTCCTTTAAGGCTTGGGACAAGCATGATGGCTCAATAGATGGAGGCAACGGGTGTTTGCTCACAATAAATAACTGTTTACATATGAACACATTATTCATTGAACGGGTGGTCATGGTGCGAACCCGAGGCGAATCAGAATGAGTAGAATTGGTGTTTATATATGAACCATAAACATTATTTTGAAGCACAACATCACTAGTTTATGCAGTCTGCATTTGTTCTCATAGGGCCCTTTTGGTTTGCATTATTATGCATGATGGGATATGTTGTACCCCATAGTACAATATTTGGTTCACAGGTTTTGCCATCCTTGATATCCGGCCCCACTGATTTAATCACCCATTTGATTTATTAGTTATCAAGCCAATTTTGGCTTGACAGTTTATCCCTTCAATTATCCCACCATTACACCCATGTGAATTTTCGAAAATACCCTTACATCATACAAAAATTACAAATTTATAAAAAACTAAATTAATTTATATTTATATATAATTTTGTTTATCTCCTATTTTGCAGCCATTTTTCTTCTAATTATTTTAACACTAAATCTCGGCTAGCACAATCATAATCTACTATATCTATATTTTTTTTTTAATTATTATTGTTATTATTTTATCTCCTATTTTCCAGCCTATTTTCTCTAAAAAAATTTGCTTCATTTATTTAATGATCAATTTCATATTATGACAATTAAGTTTTAATTTTTTTTTCAATGAGTTTGTATTATTAAATTTGTATAAATGTTAATGTTGTTACCGATATTACTAGAATTTGTTTTTCAATTGGCAACGGTGTATATTGTGGTTGTTTGAGTATTTCTCTAAGCCTTGCCCCTCTATTGAGTAATGCCTGAGTGGCAGCATCAAGGTCTGAGCCAAATTGAAATTTTATTATAATTATTATTATCATGTATTAAACTAATCATTATTTTCATTTGAAATGATATCTTGTGCGATAAATGCTAGTTACATATAAATACTCAACTTACCATTAAATTGTATTGTGATAACTATTTGATTATTATACTAATTATCACATCAAACTTACGATTAATTACACAAAAAATGCATGAACATCTAAACGGGAAAAAAATACTCAGATTAGTTCAACTAATTCCGCAAACACAGATTTGTGCAAATATACCGTCATATATATCATATTGAATTACTACAAAAATATCAGAGAAATAACTACAAAAATATCGAAGAAATGAAGATCATTAAGAATTAATGTTAGTGCATGACCAAATTAATTATACATAATGATCAAATTAACGTGTACACGGGGATAACGAGTTTGAAAGACCACACATATTAAATATGGAGATACAAAGCAGTTCAAAGTCCAAACAATAAGGCTTCACTTGTATATGTATGTAGACATGGTTTCGTACCCGTTTTGCCTTAGTCAAGAACCGGCGATCTGGGTTGGCAGGGGTTCAAGAAGTTTGTAAGGCGAGTTGTAAACCGCAATCACAAAATTGTTGTTGTTGGCCATTTGAATAGAATGCACCATAATCGTTGCTGCTCGAACTCCTACGCGAAGTATTGCTACCGGGGCTCATACGGGAAAACAATTGTAAAACGGGATACAATAGTCGGGATTTTTTCTTCAATTATCGAAGGAAAAACTTAGGGTTTAAGAGTGAAAGGGGCTGAAAAATGAAAGAGGCGTATGGCTGGTAAATATTGCATTTCAGGGGCATTATAGTCATTTTGCAAATAATCCCCCATTAAACTGGTTTATCAACTGTACAAAACATGCTGTTGTTCATCATGGGATTATTAGTTTCAGCCCAATACAACCAACCAAAAGACATACTCAGTATTGTGAATCAACAGTTTAATCCCAATACTACATATCCCATCCATACCTATCTATCCAACCCACCCAACCAAAAGGGCCCATAAAGAAACACACCTATTGGAACCATCTGTAGTGTAGTGTGGCTAGAAGTATCCGATGAACAAAACTCGAGGTGATGAAGAAGCGCCTCCCTAAAGGCTAATGAACTTTAGCCTTGTTGGCTTGTAGCATGCTCAGTCAGTGCTCGTGGATATGACACATGGTTAAAACAAGGGAGAATTACACTTCTGGTCCCTCATTTTTTACCCGATTCCACTTTTGGTCCCCTTGTTCCAAAGTGAACAAAGTTCACCTTCAAGATTAAATTTTAAACATTTTTGGTCCCCTTCGTTGCATGTCCGCTAGCAGGTAAAGGAAAACATTATTTTGGGGCCAAAATTGAAATTGAAATTTTTTTTATTGTTGGAAAATAATTAGAAATTTAAAAGATACTACTTAATTAAAATTTAATAATAAAAAAATAAATTAACTAAACAAATTATTTTTTATTATACTTAATATTATTATAATGATACTACTTATATTTAAATTTTAATAATAAAAAAGAAACGAAGTAAACAAATTATTTTTAATCATACTTAATATTACTTTTATTTATACTACTTAAAATAAAAAAATAATTACAAAAAAATAAATTAACTAAACAAATTATTTTTAATTATACTTAATATTATTATAATTATACTACTTGTAATAAAACCAATTAGTGATAAAAAAATAAATTAACTAAAAGATTATTTTTAATTATACTACTTATAATAAAAAAATTAATAATAAAAAAACAAATTAGCTAAACAAATTATTTTTAATTATACTTAATATTATTATAATTATACTAGTTATAATTAAATTTTTAATAATAGAAAACAAGTTACCTAAACAAATTTTTAATGATTCTTAATATTATTAAAAATTTAAATTATAAGTAGTATATTTTCAATTTCTTATTGTTTTCCAACCCCAAAAAAAATAAAATTTCAATTTTGGCCCCAAAGTAGTGTTTTTGTTACTTGCTAACAAACATGTAACAGCGGGGACCAAAAGTGTTTTCAATTGAACCTTGGAGGTGAACTTTGTTCACTTTGGAACAACGGGGACGAAAAGTGGAATCGGGCCAAACACGAGAGACCAGATATAACATACACACCAAAAATACAAATTTTTGTGCAATTCGGTGAACAATGAAAAATGGCTTGATAAGGGGACATGTTCTTTAATACGGGGGTATGCAACCTGTTGATTAGGTAGACTGTCGTTGGCATGGCATATGACCAATAGTTGTCAAGGAGATTAGCATGACACAGGAGAGTTTTACTTGTTTCTAGAATGTGACTATGTCATCGTTGCGAAGTACCATTTTTTTCTGGATTATGTGGAGCAGAAGCAAGATGACTTATTCTATGATTTGAAAAATATGGATGAAGAGCGATAAATTATCCACCATTGTCTGTGTATAGGCTCTTAATTTTGGTGGTAAAATGATTTCTACAATTTTGTGAAATTTGGAGAACATTGTTAAAACATCATATTTGAGACGCCACAAATACATCTAGACATATTTAGTGTGATGATCAATAAAAATGACATAATAACGATGACCGTCACTTGAAGGGGAGGGAGCTAGTTGTTCTCCATACATCAGAGTAAACATATTGAAGAGGCTTGGTGCTAATAAGGTTTGTACTGGCAAAAGGCAACTTATGTAATTTATTGCATGAGCAAGACGTACACAAGGAAGACGACGATGATATTGAAATGACAGATAAGGTAAATGTTTGAACTAACTGGTTAGTATGACCGACTATGTTGTGCCAACCATCAAGAGATGTACGAACACTAGCATAAGCTTGAATAGAGGGTCACAAATCAGCAAGAAAATGGTAGATAATATTCTCACATTGGCCTTGAAGAAGAGTCTTCCCCGTGTTTTGATCCTTCACACAACAAGAGAATGGGTGAAATCCTTATACACATTATTATCTTTAGTAAAGTGATGAATAAAACTAAGATTTTTTGCTAATTTGTGGAACATAAAGCATGTAGTGAGGAAAACAATTCGTTAGAGGATTTTAAGTTCATCATATTTGACTTACAAACCTGACCCATCACCAATTTGAACTTCATTTGTACCGTTATATTCATGAAAAATGGTTAGTTTGGTCATGCCAGAGGTAAAATTCTGGGATGCAGCAGAGTACACGAGCCAAGGCCTCTCTTTTCCTTTTGTTGCGAACGTGTAAGTGGCAGTGGTATGTGATGAGTGAAATAATGAGCATTGTTTCACAATGTGACCAGAGTTGTTACATATTCGGCAAAAAAAGTTTTTTTGTCGTGATAACGTCTTTGAGAATATTGTTGATTGTTGAAAGATTTGTTCATTGGACAATCCTTCTTTTGTTTGGATTTGTTGTTATTCCATTGTTAGATAGAATTTGTTGTAACAACTTGGGAGGTGTTATTGGATTTCAATCTCTTCAAGTAGGACTCATGATCGACAAGAAGATCATGTAATTCTTCAAAAGACAAGGCGGTTTCTTGAGCATGAATCGGGGCATCAATTTTTCGAAATCAAGACCAATGCCATGAAGAATATAGAAGATGATATCATCGGCGGACAAAAGAACGATCAATTGCAGCAAGCTCATCAGAAACTGACTTGATGGCATGAAGAAATTCTTACACCGTTCGATTTCGACGCTGAGTGAGAGTAAGTTCTTCCTTAAGTTGCATCACATGTGTTCGTATAGGAGTTGAACAAGTTGAGACCAAGATTCAGTCAAAGCTTGAGATGTCGCAATCATTGGCATGATGGACTCCAGAACCAAGGAAAAAATTGTATTGAGAAGAAGCTTGTCTTGACGAACCCAAAATGAATAGGATGTAATGGCTTCAGAGAAAGAGACACTGGATATAGGTGGAAAACAACGAGTCCCATCAATATATCCAATGAGATCATAGCCGATTAAGAGAGACTCGAATTGAGCCTTCCAAGAAGGGTTATTGGGGAGTGTGAGTTTCCATGGTAACTATGAGACAATGTTAATTGCAGTTAACTGAGGCATGGTGGGTGAAGAAATATGATTGATGGATAAGATTTGTAAGTCAGAAGACATTTTGCGAAAATAAGCTTATGATCAATTCTTGTGGGAGAGAAAAACTCTTGATACCATATAAGATTTCTGCACAGTACAATGAAATCAGACTGACATTTTCATTCACATATTGTATGTGTATAAATAATTACATAGAACTAACTTAATCTATAGATGAGTTGTACAGTTAATTACTAAATCAATGATGTATAAGTATGGTGTTGATATTCAACAAATACTTAGAGGCTGGAATCTTGTGATTCATCTATTACAAATCAATTGGTCAACAAGATGAACTCATGTCTTGTTACATAGACTACTTGAAATGTGTGCAAACACATGTTGTATTTTATTTGTTTATGAGCTGAAAAATATCTAATCAAATTAGTGAAATTAAAATTTTATGGTAATTGTTTTTCAATAGATAACATAGTTAATCCATTTAGTCTCTATTTGCCTCATGGTTCACCTAAAGTAAGATTTGATTAATTAAATTTAACTCTGAGAAACTTCTTTCTACAGCTGGTATAGTCATTCTAAGTAACTCCCGCATTCTAAAGATTACCATTCACCACTTTTCAAATATTTGACACTACCATCGAGGAAGATTGTAGCACTGATCGATCGTCGCAACTTCAAACAAAACTCTAAATTTAATATCACTGATCAATCAGCGTCTCCATGCGATAGATGATGAAGACACAACCTTACATAAATACGGGTTTCAAGTCAAATTTTGGTAGAGAACCATAAGAAATAGATAGACATAGATAGAGGTGGCTAAGAAACCTAGTTTAGAGCACATAACTCGTCGATTGTTCCAAGGAGACTTAGAGATACGAGATGAAACAAAATACGAAGGATTGAAGCGTATTCAGAATGACAACTATTTCACGCAAAGATACTTCAGTTTTTATATTGTTGTTACCCATGTTCTTAATATTTTTCTAGCAACAACATACTATCTATAATTATTTTTTATATCATATGACTAGATATTTATCTAGGATTTTATCGAATTATATTGTGGATGTTTTGCACTATATGTTGAACCTTGTGTAATGAGTTGAATTCGATTTATTTTATATGCTTGGATTGATTGTATACATAGAATTAACCACTCTATGTTAATTGAATTCCTTTATAATTATTTGACAATTATTTATTAGGGATTAGACTGAAAATATATGAATTCTAGGATTAGTGACTATGAATGCATAGAGCTAACGTGTGTCCTATTAAAGAGAATATATTTTGTACCATGGATAGTCAATCTTTAGATTGGAACCGACACTTAAATTTGTATGCAATAATTTGCTACAAATACATCAATTGTAGTAGACCTACTAGCTCAGATCGCACGACAACACACCACTACGGGCGATGAGTGATGTTTCGACTAGTAAAATGAATCAATGAATGCATATATAGAACCATAAAAAAATTAGAAGTTTAAGGTGAAGATAAAATCCTAAACTCGTTTTACATAAAAAAAATAATCTCGTTGATTTACACTTTAGAATAATAAACCAACCATTAGAGTTTACTTGGATAAACTAAATTGTTAGTGATCAAGTACTTAGAGAAGAGATCAATTGTTCCATGTGGCTTCGACAATCCTGATCCGTAAGAATCCACTATTACCACTTGTATGTGGTATATGTGTGCACTAGCTTGCGTGTAAGTTTCAGCCAAAATCTTTCGTAGACAATTCTTTTATAAATCTCTCCAAATCTATAATCTTGAGGCCCTTGCAACTTGCCAAAAGATATGTTTTGGAATCAATTCTCTATGTGATAACTTGAAGTTGCAGTTGCAGTACTAATACATTACACAAAATATGTACTCACAATTAGGCATCACCATATTCACTACATCACTCAAGCCCTTATGTTTTTTACTCATATATATGGTTGCGGTGGCCAGAGGGCAGGGGTGGTGGCAGAAGGTTGGCGGTGGTGTTTGGGGGGTTGGTGGGGTGTCAAACTTTGGTAAAAATAGGGTGAATATGCAATAACCATGTGCAATGTTGGTTAATTAGCGTTTGAAGATGAAATTGGAGTAGTTTAAATGTTAAGGGTATTTTAGTCTTTTATAAAAAGATTTGGTGCACTCCAAATCTCCCTCCCCACAAACATGACATTTGTAGAAAAACTGTCACAGATTTGCGAGAATTTTGGATGCACGAAATCCGACTTGTCCAACAAATTCTCCTCGTCCTTTTCTTCCAATTCCTCAACATGAACTCTTCAAGCAACTAATTTTGGGTTGTTGATTGTCGTTCTGATCATGAACATCTCCATTAAACTAATACAATTTTGCCTTTTTCCAGTTCTTCATCTTGGATCTTGCCAAGATCGTACTGAAACATCTCTCTTTATTTTTTCTCAATATTTTTTTTATTTTCAATGTAAATGATATAGTGGCTGACAAATTCACCCATTACGTTTGGACTTACATACGTAATCATTTATAATTGGAGCGTGTGAGTTGTGGGTGATTTTTTTATTGAAACGGTGAGGTTGTTGTTATTATTAATTGTATATAAGAGTGGTTAAGTGAAATTAACTCTAACAATTAATGATTAAGGTCAACGTCACATGGGATAGAATTAATTAATGAAATATGATTTTATATAAACAAAATGAAATACTATAACTTGGACATGCGTCTCATCTCAACATTTACAAAGTTTATAATTTCTCTTACTACAAATGGATGTTGTTATGATAACATCATCACCATTTCAGAAGCCTCCATTGATAATTTGCAAGGGCATGCAAGTCTTTTTAATCCATGTTTCAGTTCTTTCTAAACGATTATATATATATAATCCGGATATATATATATATATATATATATATATATATATATATATATATATATATATATATATATATATATATATATATATATATATAAAACGATGTCTTTATGAAATTAGTCATTTTGGATAATATTTTTTCTTTTTTTTTTTAGAACAAAAGTGAAGCCATTTTATTAGGTAAATGATGCCAAATGAGTTGGAAGATGATCATCTTCGTAATAATCATCTACATTAAAATGGGCTATGCTGTGGGCAATGCAATTCCCACTTCATTTGACAAAAGAAAATATACAAGAATCAAAATAATTAGCTAAGAGACGACATTCTTCAATCAGAGCGCCAAAGGACGTCAAATTGCTTTCTGAACTTTTAAGTGCATCAATAACTTGCACACAATCCCCTTCAACGATAATTTTTTTCCATTCTTTTTCTCGAGCTATCATTAGAGCATGTAGCGCCGCTCTTGCTTCGCCATCGACAGGTCTCGGTCGGCCGAGAAATTTTCGTACGTTCCACCACACACACTCCCCAATTGAGTTTCGGGCCACCGCCGCCACTTTATAAAACTTTTTTCCGGTCGGAAATGCCACATCAAAATTCACTTTAACAGTACCCTCGTTAGGAGGACACCAAATTGCATTTCCCTCTCTTGCTAAGTTTTGCAAACTTATCGGCCTATCTATGTGATGTTCTGCCAAATAATTCTTCCCCCAAGAGACCAGGTCCGATACCACTGTGTAAGGCGACTCGTGCACTTCTTGGTTTCTAATATGCCATGCTTTCCAACTGATGACAATTGCAAGGTTGAGATCTTCCTTGTTCAATGTCTGACGAAGGTGTTCAAACCACACCCAAAAGCTATTGTATTTTCCAACCTTGTCGAGTTTGTGGAAAGGATGTGTTACCCATACTTTATTCATCCCACCGCAGTGACCAATGACATGCAAAGTTGATTCTTGGGGTGCACCACATCGTTGACACGACGGGCTAGGGCTTATTTTCCTCCGAAAAAGCTCCTCATTTGTCGGTAGAATACCATTACAAGCCCTCCATAAAAAGATTCTAATTTTGGGTGAAAGCTTTAGAGTCCAAATAACGTTCCATGGTGTCGTTGTCGAACCACTCCCTATGCCATCCACCCTACCATTTGTGCGTAGCAATGCAACGCGTGTGTTGTGGTAGCAGGTTCGCACACTAAACTTCCCATTCCGAGAATAATGCCATACCGTGCGATCTTCTGCTTCGAGATTCCCAATAGGAACTTCCAAAATTCTCTCTTTATCGACCGGCCAAAACACATCATTAATAAGCTGTTCGTTCCAATTTTTTGTGGAATTGTCAATCAAATCTGCTACTTGGTCTGGGAAGGACGAATGCAACGGTCTCTTCGTTATAACCTTGAAAGCTCCATCGGTTTGAAGCCACGAATCCCCCTAAATCGCTGTATTTTTGCCATTCCCAATTCTCTTCCTTAAACCAATTTCAAGAAAAGGTTTTGCGTAAACAATGTTCCTCCAAGTGGCCGAGGGCCGCACCCCATTTGAAGCTCTAAGAAAATCTGTTCTCGGGAAGTACCGTGCTTTAAGTAGTCTCGATAACAGGGAGTCGGGGCTTGTAAGAATTCTCCAACCCTGTTTTGCGAGTAAAGCTATGTTAAAACTCTTCAGGTCTCTGAACCCCATACCTCCTAAATTTTTTGGCTCACACAGGCGATTCCACGACATCCAACTCATTTTCTTGTTAACTCCATCACCCCACCAGAAACGTCGAATTGCTGCCTCTATATCTCGGATCAAGGAATAGGGAAGAACGAAACAACTCATTATGTAAGACGGAATGGATTGCAAAACTGCTTTAATTAAAACCTCTTTTCGAGCCTTTGAGAGTTGTTTCTCACCCTAACCTTTAATCCGAGCCCAAATTCTATCTCGGATGAAGCTGAAAATCTCCTTACGTGTACGTCCAAGACTTATTGGCATTCCCAAATACTTGTCAAAATTATCAACTATGCGAAAACCAAGTTTCTGGCCGATCGATTGTTTCAGCCCCATTGGTACGCCTGGGCTAAAGGTCATAGTTGATTTTTCTAGATTAATAAGCTGCCCCGATACTCTTGCGAATTTCTCCAAGACCTGTTTTAGTGTTGTCGCCTCTTCCTCAGTCGCTCTGCAAAAGATTAATGTGTCGTCCGCAAAACAAAGGTTTGTCACAACTGGTGCTGCAGACGCAATTTGAATACCTTGAATTCTGCCTCGGCTTTCTTCAGGCTTAATCATCGCAATTAGGATCTCTGCACACAATATGAACAAATACGGAGAGAGCGGGTCTCCTTGACGAAGGCCCCGGGACGGGCGAAGGTGACCACACTGAGAGCCATTCACAAGAAAAGAATAAGTGACAGTAGACACGCAAAGCATAACAAGATCAACAAAAGAGTTGTGAAATCCGAATCTGACTAACACCTCTCGGAGGAAGTTCCATTCAATACGGTCATATACTTTGTTAATATCTAGTTTAGCAGCCATCAAATGTTTCTTTTTTCTGGTAGTGGTTCGAATGTGATGGTTAATTTCAAAAGCTACAAGAGTATTATCGGTAATAAGGCGTTGAGGAACAAAAGCCGAGTAGGTAGGAGATATAATGTCGTTTAAAATTTTCTTGAGGCGATTGGTAATCATTTTAGAACCTATCTTATAAACGACATTACATAAACTAATGGGACGGTAGTCGCTAACACGTCTAGGATTTTTCTTTTTGGGGATGAGGACAATATGAGAAAAATTGAGATTTTCCGGAACCCTTTTAAAGTTGAGAAATTCAAGAACGCAATGAGTGATATCGGGGCCTGTAATATGCCAATACTTCTGATAAAATATAGCTGGCATGCCATCCGGGCCCGGAGATTTAAGCGGGGCCATTTGGGTAAGAGCATTGATCACTTCTTTCGGCGAATAGGGTTGTGTAAGCATTTGGTTTGCCTCATTTGACACCCTGGGAATAAGCAAACCCACTGCCTCTCTCATATCAACAGTACTTGGATTACTCGAACGAAAAATTTCACCGAAATATTCAGTAATAACTTCCTCAATATCCGATGGCTTTACTTTCCACTCTCCTAAATTGTCCTCAATGCCAACAATATGATTAGCCCTCTTACGAGTAGATGCTTTTGCATGAAAAAAGGACGTATTGCGATCCCCATCTTGTACCCACTGAATCCTACTTCTTTGTTTCCAATATGTGTCCAGATCCCCATACAAATGCTCGAGTTCATTATCAAGTCGACTTTTCTCTTCATTGCTTCGGGCCTACATAACCCCTGCTTGAAGAACTTTGAGTCTTTCTTGAATATTCATAATCTTTTTCTTTGGATTCCCTAATACATTTTTACTCCAATGAGTCAAACCTACTCGACAAGCATTTGTTTTTTCCCGCCACTTCTCAATTGGATCCAGGGTTGTACCTGCTGCCCACATTTCCTCGATAATTTTCGTACACTCTTCATGGCTCGTCCACATGGCTTCGAATCGAAATGGTTTTTTCTTTATATTCATAAAACCACGAGGGTATCCAGCCAATTGCAACAACAGAGGGATGTGATCAGACCCTGCCGAGTAAATGTGTTGAACACGATACTCTGGAAATCTAGCAACCCAGTCCGTCGAACCAGAAACTCTATCCAATCTACTACGTATAGTATGAGGTGCCTCCCTGTTATTACACCACGTGAATTGTTCTCCCTCGAAACCCAAATCGGATAGACCACATTCATCGAGTGTACTTCTGAATGCTTCGATCATACCTGGCATTTTTGGAACCCCACCGATTTTCTCCGAGTTACAAAGAATTTCGTTAAAATCCCCACCAATTACCCATGGCAAGGTCATTCCTTCGGCCAAAGTTCGGAGTAAGTTCCACGATCGGTGTCGTAGTGTGTGGTCTGCTACCCCATAGAACCCCGTGAATCGCCAAATCCCTTCAATTCTTGGCATCGAAACTGTTGCGTCGATATGATTTTGGGAATAGCTTAGTACATCCACTGTGATATCCTTTCTCCAGAGAAGGGCCAACCCACCCGATTTCCCAATTTTATTCACATTCAATCCAAAAAGATCCCATTTCCTTTTTAGAATTTCTATCTTTGCTGCATCACATTTAGTCTCCGATAAGAATAGCAAATCGGGGTTAAATTTTCGAAGAAGATCCCCAATACAATGAACTGTCAAGGGCCCCCCGAGCCCCTAACAATTCCAAAAAATACAACTCATTAAAATCACCTACACCCTCCCCTTCTCCCTCTTCTTACTATGAATTCCATGATAATCAAACCAGATCTGCCCGATATAGGAACAGGTAACCAATACAAAATATGTGAGCAATGAAAGGTATTTGGAAAAAAACCTAGGGTTTAGGAACAAAACTGACGCCAATGATTTAAGGTTCTGAAGATTAAACAAAGGTTACAAGAAAGCTATCTGGAAGAACTAAATAGGCTACAGAGATCTGAATCAGATCGAGAGAGTCTGCAAGATCAGTGGCTTGTACCAAATTCATCTTGTAAAAGCCGAAGCTGTTCGTCCTTTCATTCCCGACGAATTGAGAACGGTAGAAACTTTAGGGTACACTCTTGGAGGATTTTATCTTGGCACCTATGAAGATAGCTCATTTGGTCCTTTTGACGAGGTTGCATTTCTTACACGTAACGATATATATATGAACATCGTCTTGTGTTTTGTGTTTTGTGTTTTGTGTGTTATTTATTGATAATTGTGAATTTGTTATAAATGTTTCTTGATTCATGATTTACTACGCGCATGTGCACAGCTAGTTGTGTTTGCTGGGATTGTACGGAAGAATACATCCTCCCGGCCGGCAGCGTAAGTTTCTACATTCAACTTATTGCACATCAAACACTACTTGTTGTTTTGTAAGTTACATAAGAAAGAAGAGGTACATTTGTGTACACATGCATTTGAAATTCTTACATACAATTAATTAAATGATCTGGTTTGTCAATAGATGGGCTGCCCGGGTGCTTGTCAGCAGTCTTCAAGTACAAGATCACTCTCGAAAGGTAGGTTATATTCCTGAATTTATAGGATTGTTCTTTTTTATTTTATTTTTATTTTTATTTCTTTTAATTTATTGGGTTTTTTTTTTTTTTTTTTAGTAAATTCAAATTCGTTACAAGGGGAAGTAGGGGAGGGGAGACTTGAACGCCAAACCATTACCCTATCGGTAAAGGTTATGTACCAACTCTCCTAATGAGGGTTGGTATTGGGTTATTCTACTCCTCAATTAATAGGTGCTATAAGTAGAGGGACACTCGTACCCAACCTTTTCTTTTTGCAAGTACAATCATTTTCAATATTTCTAATTTTTTTATTCTTATATAGGGCACTTTACAAATAAGTTGGGTACTTATTCATAAAGGGGTCCACACAAAAAACTATTTTGTAAAAAAATCCACATAGTGTTTAAAGATTTGTTAAAGACTAAAATAGTCCAACACATTTTAATATGCTCTAATTTCATCATTTAATTTAATATAACTTCAATTTGAACCCAAAATTTCACAAATTATTCAATTTTAACCCTAAACACAATTTTTAGTACAATTTTGTTCGTCGCCGCCGTTGACCGCCGGTCTCCGGCGTAGAATTTTTTTTTCCCGGTCTCAGGCGTTGACTTTTTTTTTCGCCAATCTCCAACGTTGACTTTTAAGATTTTTTTATATTTCTTTCTTCTTCTTCCTGATTTTTCTGGCAGTTTCCGTTGTTTACCTCCGGCGTTGACATTTTCGATTTTTTTTCTTTAACATCTTTTTGCCCTCGTTTAAACAACAATATTGTTGTGGTTGACTGTAATATTAACTATATTACTGTTAAACACAATGATATTAACTATACTATAGTTGAACACAGTAATATTATTATATTAATCTATAGCACAGTAATACTAACACAAGAAAAGTCATTATTATTGTGTTATAGAGTAATATTAACATGTTGATTGTTCAACAAAGGTAAACATAATAAAAAGCCAAAAGAATTAATATTGATGTGGTTGACAATAATATTGCCGTCAACCACAGTAACATTATTGTGTTTACAGTAATATTACAATAGTAGACAGTAATATTATTACGTTACTCCGTCAACAACTCAAACAAAACAAAAAAACACAAAAAAATAATAATATTTATGTGGTTAACAGTAATATTATTGTGTTTACAGTTATTTTACTGTTGACGACAATTATAACATAATTACGTTGACTTGTCAACAAATCAAAAAAATTAAAAAGAAAAAAAAAAGCCAAAAAAATAAATAATATTATTGCTGACTCTAATTGTACTATCAACGACATACAATTACATAAATGTATTGTCAACGACAATACAATTACGCTAAAATACTGCCAACGACAGTACATATTGTCAACGACAGTACAATTACGTTAATTACGGTAGCTCACCTGGTCCGGGGTGGTAAGTTGGTACAAAATCCTACGATCGAATCCTGGCAGCCGCGGTTCGGGAATTTCAACTCCGATGAGGGTTGGTTCCTTGTGGGCACCAGGTCCGGGTCCGCTACCCTAACAGATCGTGCAGGCATCATAATTTACATTCCTCCAGGCACCATCAAATAATTGTCGGGCCAAGGGATGGGGGCCCTGGGGGCGAGGGATGTCGTCTTTTGGTACAAGTAATTAAAAAACAATTGCCTCATTTATAAGGTTTTGTCTTAAAATCCAATGTTTCCAAAATATCATTTATAAAGTTGTCTTAAAATTCCTAAAAATCAAAATATATGGGGTCTTTTAACTCAAAGTGTTTATAAAGGCTCGTTAGTTTGCCTAGTTCAATTAGAGTTAGTTGTGACTCTGATACCATGTTGAATACAACTCAATCAAAAGATTAAGTTGTTAGTGAGATGTATCATTTGATATAAATATCTCTAACATATAGTGAATTATCTCCGATCCTAGCCGCTTGCCTTTTTCTCAAAAAAATTCCACGTAAATCTTTGTATTCTTCAATTTTATTTCATGCTAGTTCTAACACAAAAATATTAAATACATTGTCGGTCGTTTCCATACAAAGAAGTGCAAATAAATAGTAAGATTATTTCCTCAATATATATTAGGGTTAAATAGCTACAAAATACCAAATAGAGGGGTTTATGCTACGAAAAAAACATGTTGACTTTTATATATAGCAATGGGTGGCTAGAACTAATACCAAAAAATTTTTACTTTAATACCATAAAAAAATAATTAGGCAATAAATAGTTATTGACATAAATATCCTTAATGAAAATCAAAATCAAAAATACATTACAAATCTCATTTTTCTTTCTTCAATACCAAACACACAAACCCCGCTCAAACTCATCTCACTCTTCAGGAACCCCTCACCTCCTCCTTCTTCTTCTTCAAATCCTTCTAAAAAATATCAAAACTAAAAAAATTAAAACTTTACAAAACTTGCAAAATGGAGTCAAATGACAATAAAATGGTAGTTTGCGAGTAAGGAGAACCCATTAAGGTATATATCCATGTCTTTTTTTTAGCTTAAAAGTCGATTTTGAAGTTTTTTTTAAACCCGCCATAGATTTTCGACACATACATGTCGATTTCTTGGTCAATTTTCGACACCAACTTGTCGAAAACTGTATTTTATAAAAAAAGGAAAAAAAGAAAAACAATTTTGACCCATACATGTCAATATTTCTCAAATTTCAACATGTATGTGTCAAAATTTTTGTTTTTAAATATAATTTTCAACAAGTTGGTGTCGAAATTTGCTTGCAAATTGTAAACCAGAGAAATCGAATCTCAACATCAAACGCAATTCTTCAAACAACAAACGAAATTAAACCAACTGCAAAAGGAAATTGCTAACAACAAACGATGGGAGGTTCTACATACGGAAAACACAATGCGAATTTGGCTAGGATTTTGGATTTCTGATTTTTTTTGGGAGGGGATGTTTTCCGTCCTCTTTAATTCTTTCACAAAGAAATCCTCTCATAATCTATTAAGATCCTTGTTTTTTTTCATCTCTATAATATTTTTTCACTAAAAAAAAAGAAAACGAAAAAGAAAAAAAAAAGAGAAGCACGAGAGAGAGAGAGATAGAGAGAGAGAGAGAGAGAGAGAGAGAGAGAGAGGCGTGAGAATTGAGATGCAGAAGGAGAGAGATGAGGAATTATATAGGGGGAAAGTAACGTGAGATTGGAGAGAGATAATATATAAGATTTGTTTTCATATTAATTGAGGGTGTTATGGTATATATACTAATTATTTAAATTTATTTATATTAATTTATTGGGTCAAAGGACCTATGTCTATATTCATCTAACAACTAGGATCTCTAGCCATATAAGTCTAAAATAAGGGGTGTCTAGCAAATTTCCCCTAGATATTATAGGATATTAGAATTCTATTACAATTAGATTACCTATATTAGTTAGAATTTAGTTACCTAATCAAACTCTATTACCCCGTATTATTTCCTATATATATTCCATGCAAATCAACTCATAATACAACGGGGGTTTCTATTACGTATCATTATTTCTCTCCTTCTCCTATTCTATTCTTCTTATAAAACCAGTCAAGAACTCAGAAGGCCGTCCGAGAATTACACTTACACCAAACGGCCTTCCAAATTTTTGTTGAAGAAAAAGAGATTCTGGAAGCGAGACGATCGTCCTAGAAATACACTATATTTCGAACGGCCGTCCAAATAAGCGAGATAGCGCAGTAAAAAAAGTCCATCTGCACAAGAAATCCCCGTCTTCACACCGAGTTTCGACCCTTATATAAGGGAAATACCAACCATGAAAATAAGGGTCCCTATTATGAAATCTCAGAGCGAAGAATTACGAGCAAAGACGAAGATAATCGAAGATTGAGCATAGTCTTTCTTTCTCTTTTTATGAACTTTGTTTATTTGATCTTTAGAATGAGTGTAAGTAGGTAAATTTTTTATATCTAGGATTTTATTTGAACCCTATGTGGGATTCATAAACCCAATTTTATGATATTATGCAAGTTTTAACTTTCAGATTACTTCTTTTACTCGTTTTATTAAGTGCATGAAACCGGCCAATTTATGTGCTTATCTGTTATTGTTGAATGCATAAATCGAAAAATCGGTTTAGCAATTAGAACTACAGTAAAAGAACCTTTATGGTATTAACATAGGTAGGGATGGCAAAAATCGTCACCGAAATCATTAAGGTTTGATAATGGTTTTGGTAAAAAAAAAAAAGAAAATCGTCATGATTTTGGTATGGTTCTGATTTTATCTTTACGATCATGGGTACCCGACCATTTAATATATATATATATATATATATATATATATATATATATATATATATATATATATATATATATATATATTCAACATATGAGTAAAAAAATAATTTGGCAAAATTTTAAATAATTTAGGGAGAATATATTTGTATAATTTACTTTTTCTTTTTTCTTTTCTTTTTTTCTTCCTCTTTTCTGAGAGTTACTTAAACGTTATTGGACCCAAAGTTATCGTTTATTATTGTAATTTAAATGGTAAATGGATACCCGTGTGTACCCGGATATTCGTGGTAATGGTTCTGTATTTCCATTAACATTTTAAATGGGTTTGGTATGGTCATGGTTTGAGCTATATTAAATGGTAATGATTATGGTATTTCACTTTTTCGAGGGTACCCGCTCCGCTACCATCCCTAAACATAGGAATATAGTTAATCGCTTAGGTAGTCATTATTGAGATATGTGTGTTTCATGTTGTGTTATAGATTTAATTGCTCGGAACACAGTAATTAAATCTAGAATATTAGAATCGTACTACATACGGAAGCGGGTTATGATTAACTTAGCATCTCAGGTTAGTAATCCGGGTTAAATGGTTTAGTTCCCTTTATTCAAGTGCACGCCCAATAATCTAAAATGATGACAGCTCCAATAGGTGTCTACCACATAGCATAGACCAAACTAGTAAACCTTAGCTCTACCCAAACAGGTCATGTCACAAAGTGTACAACACTTAAAGTCACCCTCTCACAGAAGTTTCAACTCACCCAGAATCAATCACCACAGATTGGAGAAGAAACCAGAGAAAGAGAAGTATATTAACAGTATTACACTTTCTCTCTCTCGTGGTGGTGTACATATAGCCACAAAAGCAACGGTAAGAGACAGCAAACACTACAAAAAAAGAGCTTTTAAATAACGAAATAATGGTAACAAGTCTAACATTTGTCACAAGAAGTAGTCTATTGTAACGAATTAAAATTATTGTCACGAAAAATTCATTTGTTTGGTAACGCTGACCAAAAGTTGTTACAAATGGAGAACTTCGTTACAAAAAACCCAATTTTTGGTGGCAACGGAAAATATTGGTTACTCAAAATTTATCGTTGTTACGAAAAAGTATTAACTAGTGACAAAATAATTTTCGTTACAATGGTCTAAAAATATCAAATAATTTTAGCCATTGGGCGGTAAAAAGCAGCGCCTCTTTTTTTCTTTTCCTCCCCCAAATCTGCCTCATTTTTTCATCTTCTTCATATTCAAGGGTTTTGTGGAGTGCGTAGAACCCTTTTCGAGAGACGATTCTCAGCTCCCGAAAGATAAAATTTTCGGTAAAATTAACTTCTCTTCTTCAACTATTTGTGTATATATTTCTTTCCTTTCTTTCCTTACTCTCCCAATTTATGATTTGGCTTTAAAAGTTTTTTCTCTTCTTATTTGTAGGTGGGTTTTTGAATTGAGAGAACTTTTTTGTTCTTCATAAGAGTTTAGGTAAAAATCGAGTTCCCTCTTCTTCAATTATGTCTCCTTTTTTTTATCATTGTGGATCCTATCTTCGTTGATGGTTTCCCTCCCTTAGATATACATTTATAGATTTTGCTCTATTTTAGGTGACTTATCTTCTCGGAGAATATTGTTTAATTTTTCTCTAGGTAAATGACTCAATATCTTTTACTTTATTTTCAAGAAGAATTTATTTATGTGTAAGTACATAGAGATGGTTTCTTTTTTTATATAACTTTAGTTTTAGATAAAACAAGGGTTAGATTTATAAGTACAAACACTAATATAATTGAACTACATCAGTTTTGCTAAACATGAGGCATAAAACTAATTTAGAGAGAAATATTAATTTATTTGATATGGAGAGGTTCAGATCAAGTATGGTTTCTTTTCATATCCATTGTATTTGTGTTATTGTGATATTGTGGTCTTACTAGTTACAATATATTGTTAATTCTCTCAATTTTCAAGCTCTTGGATCCTTTATTGGTATCTTAATGGAAGTGAGAACATGGGAAATTTTATAGTTTGTGAGTTTTATAAAGGCTATAACATGTAGATAGCTATTGTATATCTTCCTGTGAACTAGACTAAGTTATTGGTTCTATGAATCTCTATAATTGATTGATATCACTTGCATTATATTGTCGAAGTTTGTATGAATGTTGAAAGTCCGTAACTACTCACTATTCATATAAAATCTTCAGCCCACGGAAAACTTTGCGTGAGCAACTTTTTTGCATGTTCATATAAATGAATTAATTTAGAAGTATCTGGCAGATGGCCCTAGGTTATTGAGCTGAACGTGTTGGATGGATTTAAATCAAGATGCGTTGTCAAAGTAATTCTCGCCATGAGTAAAGTAGAAAGTCTTGATCTTCGAGACTAGAAGGTGATTTTTTCAAGGTATGGACGACTTGTGATTTCTCTTTTATATAATGTATGGCCTTGTTTGTCCAGTTAAATGTGTGAAATAGTTGTTAATTAAATGAATATATATTTTCATACATAGATCCACATATCAAGGATGACGTTGGTTGATGATATTATTCTGGCGAAGGTCACATGAAGGTTAGACAACTCCCTTGTCTAATATCCTTTGTCTAGGGATACACTTGTGTTTTTCTTGAGTGGAGTCGATTTGTTTTGGCTATTTCAACATGAATATTGTTATCAAACTGCTATTTATGCTTGTCAATTTGAAATGTATAGTATTAAAGTTATTTGTTTGTCTTATATATTAGTTTTACATTCTACATGCAGTGAACTTTAAGTGTGCTTATGTTTGCATCTGCAGGTTGTTCAAGTCAGTACAATGGTTGATGGTGCAATATGAAATTTGTAGAAATTAAGTTTTATCAAAATATATTGATTGACATACTCTTAGGAACATGTATCTATACGGAGGTATTTCAGTTCTAAGATAATTACATATATTTTTTCTCTTTTTTGTATTTCGATTGAGGTTATGAAATATAATTAAGTAATTTTTTGCTCTTTAGTATGTTTTATATTTTTTTATTTCTTTTATATTGTGCGCTATGGTCACAAGCTATTCTAGCGGTATCTATATTAAAATGAAAATATTCAAAAATAATTGTTGTATAAAAAATATAAAAAAATATTAATTACAAGTATTAGTGAGGAAAATACTTTGTCGTATTAAGTATTTGTAACAAATATTATTCTACAACTAAATATTAAATAATATTATAAAATTAACTATTGGTAACAAACATTATTTTTGTAATGACTCTAGAATGTTTTAGTGGGGATAATTTTGTTACAGTAAGTGAATATATTGTAACGAAAATACCTTAGTTACCAATACATTAGTAACGACAAGATAAAATTCGTTACCTTAACTTTTAGTGCCGAGCTTTAGAGGACAAGCAAAAGGTGACAAAAGCTTCGTCACAAAACGTTTTCGTAACAAAAAGATCACTTCTTGTAACGAACTTTTTCCTCGCGTAAAGTGTGTTTTTTTGTAGTGAAAGTTGCCTACACATAAATGCTCTCCATGTACGACGAGGCCTGCCAAAGAGGTGGCCGGAAAGCGACATGAAAAAAACAAGGAGAAGTGCATCATATATATATATATATATATGAGAGAGAGAGAGAGAGAGAGAGAGAGAGAGAGAGAGAGAGAGGCGGAGTCAAGAAGAAATTAGGGTTCTTAGTAGATTTTTACTATGTAAGTGGATGAGAATGAACGGTCATGATTGTCTCAAACAAATAGACGGTCAAAATCAAACTACCAAGTATCACCTAAACACAGACCGGGTCAAGACATTTGACCACAAGTTAGGCCGACTCCACTACGGGGCTACTCAGGAGAATAATCTGTTTGGGCCCAATTCACTTAACACTACTTCTAACTTCAGCCATCCATTTTTTTTAATTATGCCCCTGCCAACCTCATCAGCACTATCACTGCCCATCAGCCGTTTTTTATTTATTATTATCTTTTTTTACGCTTTTTAACGTTTTTTTCTCCATCGTTATATTAATCAAGTATGAAACATATTAATCGACTATGATGAAGCATAGTCGATTAAGGAACTAAGTTCTAAAAAAATACAACTACATAAAGACAAAAATCAACATTTTTTTTACAAAACAAATAACATATAAATAGTAATTGATTTATACAAATCGGATTCAATACACAAAAAATCCAAAACTGAATTAAACAATGAAATCGAGTAACCTTAATCGATTACTAAAATACTCGATTAACACTTTAATCGACTATCAGAGCCTAGTCGATTAATTTAATCGATTAGCTAAAAACGTAGTCGATTAAGGGGTCCATCCTGCGCGAATTTCTCTACCCGCGCCGTCCTCTGTCCAATCTACTAAAAAAACCCTAGATCCGCTCTCCATCGTCACCACACCGCCGCCACATCTCACACACCATTCAAACAAAAAACCTGAAAAACAAATAAAAGAACAGAAAAAGAAAATTGATTGGCCCTTCTTCGTTTCCAAAAAAAAGCACCCACCACAACCTACACGGTGACTGAGGGGTTTTTGCACCCATCTCCGTCCAATGCCGCCGCTCAACACAACTAGCTTCCATCCAAAACTAACATAAAAACTTAATATGTTCCCATTAATTTACAGACAGATATATACATATATTGATCCGAATAGTATCTATTAATCAGATGGGAGAGCCGCCACAGAATACATTCGAGTATATGAAAGCGGACTCCACCACCACCACCGTCATCCTCTTCCTCATCTCTGCCGTCGTCGTGCGTCTCCCACGAGAGTGAGGAGCTGCAATATCTGGAGAAAAAAGAGAGAATAAAAAACCCAGAGAAAATAGAAGAAAGAAACGAGAAAGGAGTGGGATAAATGAAAATTGAAATTAGAGTTTTGAAAAAGAGTACATTAGACAATTAATGATAGATTTGGAATTATGAAAATAGTATTTGGATGAAATATTAGCTAAAGGAGTTTTCTCTAATTATTTTTGAGATGGGGTTTTTTTAACCACAATTCTTAAATGGAGGATCTTGCTAATTTTCCCTTTTTTTAACCACTTACAGAACTAACGGTTATTCCTTCATGTTTGTTGTTTATATTATGCGAAAAATAGTATATTTTAATTTTCCCATGATCAATTAACCGAGAAAAAAGCGGTATTTGTAATAGTCGCCCCTATACACAAGATTGCATCATTCCATCACCGATAAAGTGATAATGCATTCTCCACCAACTTTTTAATCTGGGTTAGTGGGAATCAATTAATTCGGTTAAAGTAGTTTGGTTTTTAGCAAAAGCAGTGGGATCATAAGCTGACACGTTTATGCAAATTAACTAGTTTAAGTAAAGATAGTTGATTAAGATATTTGATTATCCTTTGCATGATTTGGTTTTGATTCTGATCTTTAAGTAGAATTGGAAGCTTCCTCTGACAGCGTGGCACCTATGATTTAGGAGATCACATGTGAGTATTTGTATTACACCATGATTATTAGTTTCAATTTAAAAAAAAAAAAAAAAAAAAATTGAAATCATATGTTGTGTATTAATTAATTATAATTTAGTAATGGAGATGGAGCAAAAGCAGCATATGTTTGTTGTAGAATCATTCATTTTCTCCAAGAAACTGACCTGGTTTCAAATCTCAATAATAATTACAAAGATAAGAAATTGTGTATCTTGCGGTCCCATTTAATAAAAATTAAAAAAACAAATTTAAAAAAAAACAAGAAAGACACCAAGTATATATTATGTTATTCTCAAGTGTCTTGTTTGGTTAAGAAGATTAGTTATGATTAATTAAATAATTGGACTTTGTTCCATATTTGATATTTCCAATAACTTGTGGGTCGAACAGCAAATATTACATTATTAATAAGTGTTCGTCTTTGGCAATTTTTACTTATCGAATCTTTGAGTTTTGGTCTTCGTTCGTCCGAGATTTCGATTTTACTTGTATATAATTTGCTTTTCTTATTTTATTTCAGTTTTAGGTAAAGAAGTTATTTTTTTCAATTTGAAAGGATTTTGGGAGTGAAGCTGTGAATCAAACCAAATATGTGCAAAAGTGCATTCTAGCATATTGTAACAGTGTTTAGTATTTCAAGCATAAATCCGATATCCGATTGAGCTAATTCAAGTAGACATAGAAAGCCAACTTTCAGAGCTACAACTTTTGTAAGAACTTCTGAATTGCACGAAAATTCACCGACAACATATATAAAAATGTTATCTTGTCAACTGAAAACAATAGTAAGAAATATAACGTAAACTCCCTTTTCATCGTCTATGGCGGAGACGTTAGCCTTTTTGGATAATCTCTGCTTGAAAATAAAAATAAAACAATCGTGGTGATAATGTATTATAAAAACATGAAAGAATATACAAGAAGAAAATAAAATAGGGCGAAGTGAGAATATATTATTCAATATCTTCAAGTGTATCCAAAGCACATTGCATAATCTATATATAGTACAAAGAAGGTGACTATAAGGTCATGAGTTACAAGAAGATTAAATAGACTTAAAACCCTTTTAACGTACACACTAAATTCATGGTGACTCAACGGCCCGTTAGGGTAGCAGACTCAGACCTAGTGCCCGACAAATATTTGATGGATGGATGTAAATTCATGTAGGACCTTCGCACCAACTTACCACCCCGGAACCAGTTGAGTTATATCCATGCGGACAATTCTTTTTCAATTATTCTATCCAATGAAAGTGAAAATATATTAAGATTGTTATTATTTTTTAAAATTTAAAATACATAATAATTGACGTTGAGGGGACAAGTGTTACAAATAGAACTTTAAGGGATCTATGTTGCATAGGGGCTATACTTAAGGGGTGCAAAATGTATAAAACTCTTAATTTTTATTTTCTTCAGTTTTTAGTTTATCCAGTTCTTGTGACGCAAGATGACGTCATGCTTACTCACTGAATTTACATTTACACCAAGGAGCTGGAACAAATTCTCTCTGGGTTTGGATCTCCACCAAAAAAGGTTCGATTTTTAGGCTCTCAATTGTAATTTCATCCTTCAATTTTTTTTTATTGTTTTTTTTTTATTTATTTAATATGGTTTCATCCCCTCGTGCTCGATATTTGTTATTTTATTAATTCAAGATTTTGATGCTCCAGTGAGATGATTCAAGTTGAATAAAGATATGTCAAGTGTTCATTTCTTTAAAGAATATAACGCGGCATTCCTTGTAAAAAGTATTCTAGTTATCACAAGTAAACCTGATTTGCCAAGAAATTAAATAATGGAGCTTCAGATTCCAGATGATATAATAAATAAATAAATTGCTAAGAAAGAGAGATGTGTTTCAATCAGTTGGGTGCTGAAAATAATTAACATACAAAAAGGCGGCCTCCCGTTTCGACGACAGATCGAATTGCCGAACTAATGGTTATAGCTAAGTGAGTTTACCCTCTTATTTTCAAGTTCTTTTATTTAGCTTTAAATCCAATTCATATGGTAAAAAGACTAGTCGTAATGGAGTATTCGGTTCGTTAAATAATATTCTCAACCTCGGTTGGTTTGTCGGGATTGGGGGCGGAGGGGGGGGAGTAAGGCTTAGAACCGACAGACGGGTTTAATTTCGCTTGGGCACAATTGCTATAGTGAGTGATTAATGTGAAACATTTTACCGTAAAGGTTTTTTTTTTCGTCCCCATTTATTTAGAGATGCCTACGAAGAGTAATATAATGTGCAAGGCTTTAGTAGCGCATGATTCCTTCGTCTTTGGTGTTTATATTATGCTGCCAACAATATTCTTTTTAATTGTCTTATGATCAGTTGGCAGCGTTCTACGGAAAACGTCAGCCAGTGATGCAGTTCGAATGCTATATTTTAATGATTAATACAAAAATTTTATTTCAACTTGGCAACTTGTATGGACTCGGCAAACTGTGTTCGGGTTGTTAGAGTTTTTCTTTTTTAAAATAAATAAATGCTTTAATCTTTTTGATATATTATAAAGTTACGATTATTCAAATCCAACTTGCTCTAATTGCATGGAGTTTCTTTATGTCTTAAGAATCCGATAGTGCCATGTGCATGGATTCCTTCATTTCTTTTTTAAGACTTTTACCACAGAATCTTGGGATTCGCAAAACTAATCAAACTATACTGCACAAAGAAATAAAAATCGGTTTTTGCAGTTCAATCCTAGAATGGTTTAGTTTTTTAGTCGATAATGTTCGTGGGTTTTTTTTTCTTTTTTTTTTCAGGTGTTAACCATGCCGATGAAGCTCGTATAGTTTGATTTTAGCACAAGTTGTTTCTGGTGTTTTCGTCAAACAATGGAAACTGCAGAAGCGAACTCTTCGTTAGGATACGGAAAATCTCCATGGGTGTTCAAAGGCAGGCAAGTTTGCTATCTCGTTTTTCGAATAATACATTTGTTTATTTAATGTAAGAAAATTATTTATGTTAAAAAAAAGAAGTACGTTCTTGAAATTTCAGTGCCTTGTACCAGCTGCATCTCGTCAAGGCAGAGACAGCTCGAGCTTTTATTCCGCCGTACGTATTTACTACATGGGCATGATCGCAAAGAGTATACAGAATCGTACTCTGTTTGAGAAAAGGCTTTCATATTTAATATTCACATTTGATTTGATAGATTTGTTTCACACAAATTTTATCCGTAAGCAGAAATATACATAGACATAACATTGATTAATATTGATCTTAACGTATTTAGACCGTCTGTTAATATTGTTGTCCCACAGATGGGCTGCAAGAGTTCTGGTGAACAGTGACAAGGCATGCGTCCATGGTCGAAAGGTAGCGTTTTTTAATGCACGCGATTAAGTATTCATTATATATGCCGTCATTTGTAATTGAGTTTGTGCTTAGGATTTCGTTTCGATTTATGTCCTAGTTGAATTAACTTCAAGAATCTATAAATAAAAAATTTAAAGAAATAACAGCATTACTATTCTAATGCGGTTTTGCAGGATGTTGGACTTCCGAGTCAAGTTGCAAATTTTACGAAGGTGAGCTCTCAAATTTTATATGTTCCCTCCAAATGCAGAGTAATCAAATGTTAATTCCCCGTTTTTTTTTTTTTTTTTTTTTTTCCTGTTATCTATAAATTTAGTTAAATTTTGTGCTGTAGAATATCTAATAAGAATCTTTTTTTTTTTTTGTGTCGAACATGATACGGTTTGGTTTGCGTTAAACTAGAGTGTTACAGCACTTCCTGCGACAAAGAGAAATCGATTCGGTGGGTTTATGAACAAGATTGGCTTGGCTCATAATAATAATAATAGCACGAAGAAAGAGATGAACAGTCATACGGCAACTGGCATTTGCACTATCAACCTTCCTCCTGCTGGTAGGTAGGCTATATATATATATATATATATATATATATATATATATATATATATATATATATGATCAGCTCTATGTTGTTGTTTTCTTGTCTCGTCTTTGTGTTTGTTTTGCATTATACTTATGTTTAATTTAACCTCGACAAAGCACTGGCAGCACCTCAAAACGACGCAAAACGATGGATCGGCCCTGCAATCAAAATGTCCCTCCCAAGCTTTAGGTATTTTACATTTTTTTTTCTATTTTTTAATTTTTTAATTTTTAATTTTTTTTTCCTTCGAAGAATTTAGCATTTCCAAGTTATGATGCAGAATTAACCGTATTTGCGTATCTGATATGCAGCGGCCGCACTGAATATAACCCTAACCTCCTAAAGTACTCTTGCCAGATCGAATGCAGGTTTACTTTCCTATTATTATTATTATTATTATTCGTACCGTGGTTTAATCAATTTGATCATGATCTATATTATTGGTTCGTTAAAATTTAACATTTGCATGTTCGAAATTCCACTAGTGCTTAACGCATAAACAATTAATTCCGGTCAAAATGCCCTGAAAATCCCATTTTTAAGGCACCGTGCAACAAAAAACGTAGTTCAGGTAAAACCGTGCTAAAAAAAATTGTTTGGGGGGCAAAGTGCAAAACGGGCTATAGTTTAGGGGGCAAACTGCTTTTTACTCAATACTATATATAATCATACACTGCAGGTGACAAGAAATTAAATCTCTCAGGCAGGCCACCTCCTAATTGGTCCAACTAATTATCCTACTAATTTATCCTAATATCACCAAACCAAAACATCAAACATAAAAGATGAATATGACTTTTTCCCAAAAGAATCTCCCATTTCTCTTCAATCAACGTGTCCTAATTCCCATCACTACTCAAACTGCCTAACTCCTTAGTAATTTTACCATGTTTCCCATTAAATGCTGTACAATTTTTTTGAAAGGTAATGTACTTAACTTCCACATTGTGTGTGTGTACTTCAAATTGGCGCCAAAGTCCTCTACATATTAAATATATATATGTAGCCACTAGTCCTTTTCGATTTAGTTATTTATATATATGTGTAAATACTCTGATCTCTTCTTTCGATTCATTCGGTGCACTTCGTTTTTCTTCAATGGACGTTGCGATGGTAACTTCAGGATTCGAGAAGCCCCCGTGGATTTTCAAGGGCAGGTAACCTTCTTTTTTTTCCCTAATTCGTATTCTTTTTCAATTTCTTGAATTCATGATATGATTAATGTTTGAAGCAATTGTTTTTCGATATTGCAGTGCTGTGTACCAGATTCATTCCGTTCGAGTCGACTCTGTTCGACCTTTCATCCCCAAAGAATTCAAAGTGGTCCAGAACTTTGGGTATGTATACAATAATTAAGCAGCATTGCATTAACCTTTTTAGAAGTCCATTCATAATTAACTTTTGCATGGTTAGAAAAAATTAAACATTTAATAACTACAGAAAAAGTCTATTAGGCGAATCTTTTGAACTTTTGAGATATATATAAATATCAAATTATTCACTTAATCACTAATATTCGACGTGTCACATTCCGGTGGATTCCCTTAAAATCGGACCAAATAAAAGGCCATGTACTCGAATTCCCACGTGTCACCTGTTCTAAATATTCCACGTGCAAGGCTTCTAAATAATTTTTTACAATTTCAATTACGGTGTATAAATATATACATATAGTTATAACTTGTCACAAACTTTTTTTTTTTAATATGTTTTTGATACTTGATTATATATCATTCGATATTAAGTTCATAAGAGTTTTTTTTTTTTTTTTTTTACAGATACACTATGGGAGGGTTTTTCCTCGCCAATTACGAGGAGAGCCCTTTTGGTGCGTTCGACGAGGTGTGTATATTTACTGCATTCGTACCATTTTTATTACGATCAATGTATATATATCCTCATAATTTATTTATCAAACCACCCTAAAAGCTGAGGGTTATGTGCTAATTAATATTAATGGTACGAAATTCTTTTTTAGTAACTCAAAATGACAAAGGGGGAGTTTTCTTTGATGGTGAGTATGATGTTGGTTGATTTTTTGATTTGCTATTAATTTTTACAGTTGGTGATAATTGCTGCTATAGTTAAGCCGGATCGATCATCTCGCGCGTAAGATTTAAATTTAGCAGCTCATGTATTTAATATATTATATATATTTTTTTAAATATCCAAAAGAAATTGTTGGTTTGTGAATAGATGGGCTGCGAAAGTTCTTGTCAACAGCGATGAAGCTCGCGACCACGGACGAAAGGTAATTAAATTAATTGGTTAAATTTACTTGGTACCTTCAATATTACTGAAGTAATAAAGATGATTGCGTACATGGTGCCGAATATACAATCTAAAAAAACATTAAAACCTAAGTTCATTCGGTTTTAATCGAGGTCGTGTGTTCGACATTGCCTTCATGCATGACTGTTAATATCTGCCTGTGATTTATTTCGATTTATACTCTTGTTGATTCAAATTGTTTAATAAATGCAACATTCTAAAAATTGTTCGAGTTCAAATCATACGATTTACGATTTGATCCATGTGTCATTTTATTTTTACGATTTAACAAATATGATCATATGTATATGCACTATACTTCAATATTATTTTGTTCAATGATTATTTGTTGTTTTATTTTAGTTATGTGGTGATATAAACATAATGGTATTTTCAACATCCCTTATATTTTATTTTTTTAATTTTTTAATTTTATTTTTCTTTTTATATACCAGGTATTCGGACTTCCTAGTCAAGTTGCCAATTTTATAAAGGTACGCGAGGCTATATATATTTTTGAAATTGTGTGTTGATGTATAAGTACAACGATTATACAAACTCTTACACCATAAGATTTTATAATTTATATTTATTTCTATTTTATTCCTAAAAAAAAAAAAAGAATACTTTATAATTATAATATAATTTTAATTGTTTTATAAATTGTTAGTATAATAGTGGCACACGGTGTATGTTGAAGCAGAAGAGTAAAGTAATATCCCCACAATCAAAAGCAGAAGGCTTGTTCAATATAAATGGCTTAGGCTTTTCTAAATTGCCTAAGAATTATAAGGACACACAAATAAGAGAAATCAAGGAAGAAGGAGCACCAAATTCCTGGAATCTTAACATTAAAACTAAAGGTTGGTCAGCAAATTCTACTCATATATATATATATATATATATATATATATATATATATATATATATATATATATATATATATATATATATATATAATTGCATTTTTCTAAAATTAATTTGATTTTGTGTTCAATAAGAGCAGCACCCAACTTGGAGCTCAATAGGTTTAGTATCAATCCTCGAATCAAGTTGTCCCTCACAAGTTTGAGGTAAACATTGTTTTAATTAATAGGACAAATTACGGCCACTTAAAGTAAGCTCAGATTAAAAAAAACCATCATGTTTGAATAATTACAACCACCCATCAAGTATGTATTGTCTTACGAAAAAACTCTTATTTCATTAGGTAAATTTGACACTATAAGAATTGACGTGTAAGACAATACATAGTTGAGGAAGTGGTTGTAATTATCCAAATATAACAGATTTTTACGTAATTTGAGCATATTTCAGGCGGTGGACGCAATTTTCCCTAATTAATATTTAGCTCTAAACCATTAATTGTGGAGATAATAATAATGAGTTTAAGTGGTTTTGTTGTTTTTTTGCAGTGGTCTCACTGAATATAATCCACATCTTCTTGAATACACTTGCCAGATTGAAACCAGGTTATAAGTGAATCCTTAAATTATTAAGGGTAAATTACACCCACATCCCTCAGGTATGATGAAATAACTTTAAGGTCCCTATGATATCGATAATTACACTTACTCTCTGAAATATAGTTAGAAACTCTAATGGGATCATGCATTAGATACGTTATTCCAATAGGTTTCGAACGGACTATTAGTTTCAGAAAGTGGTAGAGACAACATGACGCTATGGGTGATTTAAGAAATGTTGGGGAGCCATGTCACCCCACCACTTACTAAAAGTAATAGTCCGTTAGAACTCTATTGGAACAACGTATCTAATGCATTATCCCATTAGAGTTTATAACTATGTTTCAGGGGGTAAGTGTAATTACCGATACCAAAGGAACCTTAAAATTATTTCATCATACCTGAGAGGCGTGGGTGTAATTTACCCAATTATTAATTAATGTTATTATTATATGTGACCATATATATTATTGTAATTTATTTAATGTATTATATAGAGTGAGGGTAATTGGAACATCAAAGATTTCAGAGCAATTTGCACCACGCAATGAAGAATGTGAATTTTCAGAGCACCAAAATTCATCAGCAGCAGATATGAAAAACCTGATGATTGAGACACTGGAAAATTCAAAACCGCTTATAGCTGTTGAATTCAACTCTATGAAAATGACAGTTGACTCTCCGACTATGGTCTCCAAATGCTAATAAATTTGTAACCCCTACGCTCTCGTATATTTTATTTCGACCTAGTAATTTCGACACATGTACGTACTATATTAAATATTAATATTTGAACATGCCAATTATACTATCTTAATTAATTTCATCCATATATGATCCAATTTTAATTTCTACGGGCGGCATCGGTACATTCGGACACACATATGGATCCAATTTTACTCACATATAGCTTTTGAGCTACATGCACACAAACTTATATATATTTAATATTTTGAATAGGGTTCGTCTAAAGTTAGACACGGCCAGGGGGCGGGTCGGGTCCAGGTCTGACTTTTAGAGGACCCAAAACCGACCTATGGGAAGTCGGGTTCGGTTTCGAGGCGCGTCCATTCGGGTCCGGGTCCAAACCGGTTTTCCAAATTTATTTTTTCCAAATAATTACAAGAAAGGAAAAAAAATTGATACTTGAAAAAACGTGAGATTAACTTTAAATTCAAAATCAGCAAAAAAAAAATTGAATTTAAACACCAAACAATTTTAGAAAAAAATGAAACGATTAAGATCTTGAGACATACAATAAATGACATGAAAGTTGTGAAGATTGGATTAGGGGTATTTATAAGTGAAAATAATAATTGAAAAAAAAAAATTCAAATTCTCAAAATTCAAAAAAAGAACAACAAAATTCATTTTTTATATTTTTCAAAATTAAATATATATGCATTTGTTGTTAGTGGATATTTTTAATATGGGGAAATATGCAATGCCCCCTCAAATGGAAATATTTTGAACTAAATCGAATTGACTTTTGAATATTTTTTTACCTACACCCAAATTGCATTCTTAATTAGTGAGACCCCCCTAGACTAATGAAAGAAGACAAAAATACCCTCAACTACTATAACCCTAATTATTTGCCCACTTCTATCACGTTCATCTTCTCTCTTCTCCACCTCCACTTAAATCCCTCAACTCTCTCCGAAAATTCCAAGCTTCCTCCACCGTCGCTGCCGCCACCGCCGCTCGTTGCCGCAGCCGCTTCCTCCTTCGTCTCCATACAAATAATTTCTTTCTCTCGTGTTCGTTGTCTCTCTCGATTTCTCTCTCTTTACACCACCATCGTCTTCACGTAGATCTGTACACCACCACACCGTCGTCGCTCGTTGCCGCTGCCGCCTCATCCGTTTCAACGTAAGGCTCTTTCTTTCTTTTTCATCATCTTTCTCGATTTCTCAGTTTCTTTTTTTTTTCTCAGATTTGTCCATCACCACCACCGTCGCCGCCTCTCTCACTCTCTCTTTCGTTCACCACCATCGCCACCGTCGTTGTCGTTGACTTCCCTCCCTCTCTTTCGTTATTTTTCTCTCTTTATTTATGTATTTTTCGAATATTTTGTCCTCTCGTTTCAAGTTAACTTGTAATAACAACATTCAAATTGTGATTTTTTGCGTGGATGTTGGTTGGATTATTTTCGTAAACAATATGGAATCTTCGTTGTTTTATATATATTTGGTAAACATGATTCTACCACACTATATAATCAGAATTTTTAAGTTGAAAATGTAAGAAACTGCAATATAAAGAAAGAATATGACTACAGTTGATATAGTCACATATAGTTATATTCAACTATAGTATTCATATTCGGCGTTGTAAACTTGTCGAGAAAAAAAATTCAATTTTTTGTTTAAAAAAATTAAAAAATATATTTTTACTTAAAAAATATATAAAATGGCTAAATAAAGTTCGAAAATATAAAAAATAAAAACTAAATAAATTCATTTTTTTTTTATTTGGTAGTAAATCTTTAGGAATTCGGAAGCATGTTTTTAGGAATTAGATTATTGTTACGATTATTCGTAAAAATCATTAAATCACCCATCCAAGATTGCATTCTGTAGCATTCAAACTTGTAACCTCTTCAAGCTTACAAGAATACATACCATTGGAACACAACACATTATTATAAATTGCCTAACAATAAGCATATATATCACCACGGTACAATTTATAATGATTATAAAACTTATATTAATAATGTTAAATAAATTACTAATTCTCATACAATTATTATTATTATATATTAAAAATATCATATATATATATATACATAATTTTAAATATCTAAGGAAATGCAGATCAACTCGTGTAATTTAAAAATGAATTTCATAAGAATTTGAATTTTGGATTGAATCGTCAATCGTAAGATTTGAATCAATTAAGCTCATGTGTTTTCAATTCGAAAATAATATTCAAAGATTTGAAACAATTAAGCTCAAGTCATTTCAATTCGTAGACAAATATTCAAATATTTGAATCGGTTAAACTCAATAATTTACAATAGCGTATTAATTGATGTAACTATGTATAGTTAAAGTTTAGTATCTTTTTTTATTGAATTTTATCATAAAAAATAGGGTAAATTACAACCACCCCTGAGGTACGGTCAAATTACGAGAAAAAAAACCCCTCATGTTTGGGTAATTACAACCACCCATCAATTATAAATCTTCTTACACGTCCACCCTTGCGGTTTCAAATTTATTGGAATTTTCTAGATTATATGGAATCTTCTCAATTTTGTACCCGTTTTATCCCATTCGAGCTCCACATTTTAAAGCAAGATGATTATAAGATGTGTTTTTTGTACATATCAGATTGTGGCGCATCAAAAACTGTATTTATGCACAAAACGAATACAAACTAGAGAACATGCCACCGAATCTATATGATTATATTGAATTTGACACCATAAGGGTGGAGGTGTAAGAAAATTCATAGCTGAGGGGTAGATATAATTATCCAAACAAGGGAGGGTTTTCGCGATTTAACCACACCTCAGGGGTGGTTGTAATTTATCCTACAATAATAAAATTTAATTTGTAAAAATTCTAAGATTTAATCGATTCAAATAATATGTCTAGATTAAGTCTTACGATTTACGATTTGATTCTTACAATTTTAACGAATTAAATGTATTTTTATTTTTTTATTAAAATTGAATTAGAAGGATATTAGACTGTAATTATAAATAGTTAAGTCGATTAATATGTTATCGTCAATGGTGTAACTTAATCGACTCAAATCTTTGAAAAATATTTACAAAAAATTGAACGTATTTGAGCTTAATCGATTCAAATCTTACGATTTGATTCTTACGTATGTTAGGAATTAAATTTATTATTTTTTACGATAAAATTGAATTAAAAAGATATTAGACTTTAATTATAAATAGTTAGTTCAGTTAATACGTTCTCGTCAATTATTAAGCTTAATTGATTCAAATATTTTATTAACGTTTACTAACTGAAAGGATTTGAGTTTAATCAATTCAAATTATACTATTTGATTAAACTAAATATTAAAAGAAAAATCACAATATAATATTTTAAGTATATTGTTTTATTTTAAAGTAAGAAAACTAATTGGAATGAGTTATAGTCTTTTTTTTTTTTCTAAATAAACATCTAATTTTATTTTTTATTCGGATATTGTAACACTATCGATGTACTAACCTAAGTGAGCTTGTATTAAGTCATGCATTTGTTTATATTTAATTGAGTATTCTTTATATTTTCCAATAGTGGAGTTTATTAGTTTATATAATTATAATAGATGTTTGGGGATATTGAACCGTAGTTCTTTATATTTTTTAAACTTTATTATATTAAATTTGTAAATAATTTTTTAACATTATTTAATAATAATGAATGTCGCATTTAATATTCTATTTAACATTATTTAAACTAGTATTCTCCCCCGTGCGATGCACGGGATAACACTTTTAAAAGTAAAAGAATAATTAATTTAATACGTGACAGTAACAATTATAATAAAAATACACTATACTATAATAATAAAATTTATTAGTGATATTTAAATTACAGTAACAACATCAACATTACATACATCAATATTCTTACAAATTTGATAATATAAAACTATTTAGCAACATATTATATAAACTCAATTTTCCTAATATGAAATTAATTGTTAAATAAATGAATCAATTAATAAAGAAAAAAATAATAATTAAAAAAAATTCGTAGAGGAAAAAAATAGAAACAAAAAATTATTTTAAAGATGCCATTAAAAGGAATGTTGAATAATAAAGAAAGATGCAAATAGTTGCATTGGGATAAGAACGAAAAAGACAAATAAAAAATATAATAAAAAAAATTAATAGAGACAAAAATTATAAAAATTCTTTATGGTTTCCTAGGGTTGCCCTAGCGTTTCTTTCTTTTATATATAAGATTAATTTAATACGTGACATTAACAATTATAATAAAAATACATTATACTATAATAATAAAATTTATTAGTGATATTTAAATTAGAGTAACAACATCAACATTACATCAATATTCATACAAATTTCATAATATAAACCTATTAAAATTCTTAGAAAAGTGTCTATAAGTTAATGCGCCCCAATGGTTAGCAGTGTTAAATGCATTAAAAGGTCCCAACTTCAGGACCTTCCGTACAAGCAATCTTAATTTATTTCTAAAAAACGCGAATTCCTGCTCTTTATTACCTTCAAAAATATTTTTCTCTCACGAAAGTATTATTCACTTAAGGTGGAGAGGGTGAGATTTTCAGTGAAAATGGTGGGGTTTTTTAATAATATTTTAATTAATTTAGTGGTAGATGGTTCATAAATTTGTAAAAAATGTAGGTGAAAGAAGAAGGGGTAAAATGAGAAATATATTTAATTTGGTGGTAAAATAAGATATTTGAATGGTGGAAATAGCAGGTCTCTAAATTAAACAATTTGATGCTAATCTATTTTATATTGGGTTAATGAAAAAAATTAATCGAAGGCTACTTTGGTAAATGATTCATTATTTGTAACACCACCCATGTTATTTTCCTACGGTCGAGATATAATCTTACAAAATTAACAGTAATTAGAGCATAGCTCATATGAGTTTAGGTATTCGGGTCGGAGGCGGTCAGGCACCGAATTACGATTAATCGGTGCGGCGGTGATTAATCGGTGATAAATCGGAAATAAATCGGAAATAAATCGGGTTTTCAAATTTAATACAATATATTTCTAGATATTATTTATAAATACTCAAAACATATATAAAAAAAATATTTAAACATAGCCATATCTCCATCATGTATATATCCTAATAACATAATAAAAGTTTAATAATAATAAGTTCATAATACATTAATATCCTTATAAAATATAAATAAAAAAGCAATTTTTTTGAATTTACATTTATTCTTGATCTTTCCTGGCATACATCATTAGTTATTTAACAATAACAGTTAACATAAACAAAATAAACCATAAACTCATATTTCTTTATTAAATAAAATCTCAACTTTTATTTTGAACTAAAAAAAAATGACCGATTTTTGGCTGATTTTTGCCACCGAGTTTGACCCGCCTTAAAGGTTTGACCGCCTAAAACCGCCTCACAGGCAAAAAACCAATTTTGTCAAACCTTTACACTAAAATCATAAAGTTTTGGGACCGCCTCCGCCTCGAAGACCGATTAATGGGCCGCATCGGCCGATTTTTAGAACACTGATTATGACTATAAGATTCGCATAATACAATGAAATCAAATACACATTTTCATTCACATATTGTATGTGTGTAAATCTAAAGATTTTAACTCATTTGTTAAGGTACGTTCAATATTCGAACAATACAACTGCTCGTATTCTATCTACGACTTTTGTAAGCCACAAGACTGACTTGAGCATCGGAGGGGTTTCCGCCGGATCAACCCCCGGATTAGTTTACGTGTTCTCTGATCGCAGGTATCTCAGGGCCATCAAGCTTTGATTCACTTTGCTCTTCCAACTCATCCTACTTCAACCAGGTGATCTAATTCTAGCATCATCAATATAGCATAAATATATGTTGTTTGCCTATGTGTATTCGATACTTTTTCGGAAATTCTCATTGAGTCCAAAAGACTCATATAGGTGTTGAAATGCTTGTAGGTACTTTCAATCCCGAGCACGAGTCGTAAAGTTGGAGTCGAATTCGAGGATCGAGGGATGTGTTTATATGGAAGGCGTGTGGATCTTGTGTGCTCTTAATCTAGACATGGGGTTCTACTTATAGTTTAGTTTTAAAGACTTTTAATACCGTCTTAGGTATCTATTATCGTACTCTTCCACCCCTCGGGGGCTATTATTAGTAAGAACATTACATTTAATAATAAGTAGGACTGTGATTACTCCCTTTTGTTATGGATAAAGGTAATCCATAAGTACTTGTGTAGCTCCATGGGAACCTTTTGCCAAAACTTCTATATACTCATCTGTTAGTTATATGTTGTGTTATGTCCTGTTATTTCATAATATGTCTTAACTATATCTTCTATTTAGAATTGTATGTAATTTTACAGAATTATAGTTCTTTCTGTTATGGTCATTTGGGTAGGTCTTTTGCATCATTTGGATAAGCCATGAATTTATTATGAATATTTTCCATAACTAAACACATGCAGAGTCCTTTTAGGACATTCATCAAGATGTGAAGTTTTTCTTACTCAAATGAATCCATTTAACTTTGAATATGATCCTAACTTACTTTTCTGCTTTGGAATAAAATTTGGTAGTGTTTAGAACAGTATGGAATTTATAAAGAATTTTCAAAGCTTCCTTCCAAGTTCTGGATTTTCAAACTGTACGGTTCCATGTCTTCAATTATTTCTCTCAAATGGCTAATGCTATTTTGAAACAGTTTTAAAGGAGTGATTCAAATTCATATGAGAGTAAGTGGTTAAATGTTCAAAATCTTTTCACGAAAGGTTTAAGAGAAATTAATTTTCATAGTTAATCTATTTGATATGTCCGAAATTCCTATCTCTACTACGTGTAATTTAAATTACTAGTGATGCATGCCTCTTTCGTGATAGTTCGTAAAGTGTATACGGTAATATGTGGGCACTCTTTCTCAGATTTTAAAAGAAAAAATTATGCGTAACTTTCTATTTATAGAAAGTGATTTTTAAAACAAGAATTCCACATTCATTATTTTCTAAAAATCATCTGCTAGCATATTCTAAAATATTAAGTAAGTGTAATTAGAAAAGGGGTGTCACACTAGCGGTTCCTTTAAGATATCGAAGTAGACGTTTTGCGGCTGTCGAATGTATATTGTTGGGTTTATGCATGAATTGTGCAAGTTTTTTCATAGTGAATGCAATGTCGGGCCGTGTTAGTGACAAATATTGGAGAGCACCAATTACCCGTCGATATTCAGTGGTGTCTACACAGGGTGTGCCATCATTAAGATGAAGAGGAGTGTATGTGCACATTGGTGTGCAAACATCCTTAGTTCCCTACATCTTGGTTTTGTTCAATAAATCTCTAATGTATTTTAAGAAGATACCTGATGATGTGGGAAGCACTTCAACACCAAGAAAGTAATGAAAATTGCCAAGATCCTTGAGAGAAAATTTGTTTCCCTAGTTGTTGAATGACATGCTTGATATAATCAGGTTTGTCGTCGGTGATGATTAAATCATCGGCATAAACCAAGAAGTAAGCAAGTACGTCATCTGAACTATAGATGAATAAGGAAGAATCAGCCAGAGAGTTGCTAAAACCTATAAATAGAAGAAAATCCTTGAGAGGGTGGTACCAGGCACGTGGCGTCTGCTTGAGTCCGTAAAACGACTTTCGTAACCGACAAATAAATGAAGGATGGGCTGCATCAATAAATTCAGGCGGCTGGGCCATATAAAACCTCTTTGAGTGTGCCATGCAAAAATGCATTATAGACATCAAGTTGACGAATAGAGCATGGTTTTGTCACCGCTTAAGACAGAATACTGCGACTAGTTGCTAATAGTTGTTGGTTCTACATCGGTACTAAAAGTCTCCTTGAAATCAATTCCTGGACTTTGACGAAATCCCTTAGCCACAAGGCGAGCTTTGAATCTATCAATTGTGCTATCGAAGTTGTACTTAACACTATAAACCCACTTGCACCTGATGAGATTATATCAGGAATTTCGTGGAACAAGATTTTTTATGGCTTGGGACAAGCATGATGGCTCAATAGACGGAGGCAACGGGTGTTTGCTCACAATAAATAATTGTTTACGTTTGAACACATTATTCATTGAACGGGTGGTCATGGTGCAAATCCGAGGCTAATCAGAATGATTAGAATTGGTGTTTATATATGAACCATAAACATTATTTTGAAGCACAACATCACTAGTTTATGCAGTCTGCATTTGTTCTCATAAAGAAGCAGACCTATTGGAACCATCTGTAGTATGGCTAGAAGTATCGAATGCAGGGGAAGACAAAACTCGAGGTGATGAAGAAACGCCTCCCTGAACGCTGATGAACTTTGGCCCTGTTGGCCGGTAGCATGCTCAGTCTGTGCTCGTGCATATGACACATGGTTAAAACAAGGGAGAATTACACTTCTGATCCCTCGTGTTTGGCCCGATTCCACTTTTGGTCCCCATTATCCCAAAGTGAACAAAGTTCACCTTCAAGACTAAATTTTAAACACTTTCGGTCCCCTTCGTTACATGTTCGTTAGCAGGTAAAAGAAAACACTATTTTGGGGCCAAAATTAGGGGTGGCAATTTCTCAACTTGGACCGGATCCGATCCGGATCCATGTGGATCGGATTCAAAAGGAACCGGATCCAATATCAACCTACATGAATGGATTTAATGTGGATTGAGTTTAGACTGATCCGCATTGGATCCACCTGGATTCGTTGCATCTTTAATTCAACTTATGAAGTTAAATATCTCAACTTTTAGGGTTTAATATCTCAACTTATGTGGTTTAATATCTCAAGTTTCACAATTACACATATTCACACACACACACACACACACACATACACATACACATACACATACACACTTTTTACACACACGCACATACACACACTTTTTTACACACGCACACACACTTGCATGCACATACACACTAACTGTTTATATATATATATATATATATATATATATATATATATATATATATATATATATATATATATATATATACACACACACTCTCTGTTTTACACACACACACTCTTCACACTCACACACACATACATACACATACACACTTTTTACCAGTGTTCTAAAAATCGGCCGAGGCGGCCGATTAATCGGTCGCCGAGGCGGAGGCGGTCCAAAACCTTTACGATTTTAGTGTAAAGGTTTGAAAAATCGGTTTTTTGCCTGTGAGGCGGTTTGAGGCGGTCCGAGGCGGTCTGAGGCGGTCTGAGGCGGTCCGAGGCGGTCAAACCTTTAAGGCGGGTCAAACTTCGGTGGCAAAAATCGGCAAAAAATCGGTCAAAAATCGGTTTTTTTTTTTTTTTTTTTTTTATAATTTTTATAAATCAAAATAAAAGTTGGGATTTTAATAAAAAAAATGAGTTTATGCTTTATTTTGTTTATGTTAATTATTATTGTTAAAGATCTAATGATGTATGCCAAGAATGTATGCAAAATTCAAAAAAAATTGCCTTTTTATTTATATTTTATAAGGATATTTATGTATTATGATCTTATTATTATTAAACTTTTATTAGGTTATTAGAATATATACATGATCGAGATATAACTATGTTTAAATTTTTGTTATCTATGTTTTGAGTATTTATAAATAATATCTACAAATATATTATATTAAATTTTAAAAACCGATTTATTTCCGATTTATCACCGATTAATCACCGCCGCACCGATTAATCGTGAGTCGGTGCCTGACCGACTAGGACCCGATTACCGATTTTTACAACCTTGCTTTTTACACACAACACACACGCACACACACTTACATGCACATACACACTATATGTTTCTATATATATATTTAAATACATATATATATATATATATATATATATATATATATATATATATATATATATATATATATATATATATATATATATATATATATATATATATGTTTATATATACACACACACTCTCTGTTTTACACACACACACACACACTCGCACACACACACACACACACACTCTGTTTTACACACACACACACAATTTCTACACACACACACTGTTTTACACACACAAAGACACTCACATACACACACAGTTTCTTCACACGCACACACACACACTCACATACACACACACACACACACACACACATACACACACTGTTTTACACACACACACACACACTCACATACACACACAGTTTCTACACACACACTCTCTGTTTTACACACACTCGCATACACACTCTGTTTTACACACACACACACTCACATACACACACAGTTTTTATTAATATACTCATTGATAATTTTTTATCAATTAAACTTTTAATTAAAATAATATTTGATTTTTTTTTTGTGAGAAAATTGTTTTGGTATTTAATTGGGTTTGGTTGGATCCAATATGACCCACTTTATTTTGTGGTTAAACTTTCAATGGATCTAAAGTGGATCCACATAAATCCAGTTTTAAAAAAAAAAATCAACTTGATCCGATCCGGTTTGTTTCAACTAGACTTAATCTAAACTGGATCCTTACGGACCGAACCGGATCTAATCGGATCCATGGAACCGGATCCAAATTGCCACCCCTAGCCAAAATTGATATTGAAATTTTTTTTATGGTCGGAAAATAATTAGAAATTTAAAAGATACTACTTATAATTAAAATTTTGATAATAAAAAAATAAATTAACTAAACATATTATTTCTATTATACTTAATATTATTATAATGATACTACTTATAATTAAATTTTAATAATAAAGAATAAACTGAGTAAACAAATTATTTTTAATCATACTTAATATTATTTTTATTTATACTACTTATAATAAAAAAAATTGATAACAAAAAAATAAATTAACTACACAAATTATTTTTAATTAATACTTAATATTATTTTTAATATTAGATACTTATAATAAAAATTATTTTTAATTATACTAATTATAATAAAAAATTAATAATAAAAAAATCAGCTAACCAAATTTGTTAATTATACTTAATATTATTATAATTGTACTACTTATAATTAAATTTTTAATAATAAAAAAATAAATTAAGTAAACAAATTATTTTTAATGATACATAATATTAATAAAAATTTAATTATAAGTCGTATATTTTTAATTTCTAATTATTTTCCAACCCCAAAAAAAATAAAATTTTAATTTTGGCCCCATAATAGTGTTTTTTTGTTACTTGTTAACGGACATGTAACAACAGGGACTAAAAGTGTGTAAAATTGAACCTTGGAGGTGAACTTTGTTCACTTTGGAACAACGGGGACGAAAAGTGGAATCGGGCCAAACACGAGGGACCAAAAGTGTAATTCAATCTTTTAAACAATTATCAAAGTGAAACAAGTTGTTTTTGGCAAAAGGAAAAATAGTTTCATCGAACAAAACATGACGGGATGTGTATAATTTTTTAGATACGAGATCATAAAACATATACGTACTTTGGCTAGTGGAGAATCCGACAAACATACAAGGAAGATACTTCCATTGTAATGTGTTTGTAATGTATGAAAGAAGCCAGATATAACATAGACACCAAAAATACAAACTTTTGTGTAATACGGTGAACAATGAAAAATGGTTTGATAAGGGGACTTGTTATTTAATACGGGGGTATGCAACCTGTTGATTAGGTAGACTGTCGTTGGCACGACATGTGACCAATAGGTGTCAGGGAGATTATCTTGACAGAGGAGAGTTTTACTTGTTTCTAGAATGTGACTATGTCATCGTTGTGAAGTACCATTTTATTCTGGATTATGTGGAGCAGAAGCGAGATGACTAATTCTATGATTTGAAAATATGGACGAAGCGCGATAAATTATCCACCATTGATTGTGTATAGGCTCTTAATTTTGGTGGTAAAATGATTTTCTACAATTTTGTGAAATTTGGAGAATATTGTTAAAACATCAGATTTGAGACGCAACAAATACATCCAAACATATTTAGTGTGATGATCAATAAAAATGACATTATAACAATGACCATCGCTTGAATGGGAGGGAGTTGTTCTCCGTACATCTGAGTAAACATACTTAGTGGCTTCGTGCTAATAAGGCTTGTACCGGCAAAAGGCAACTTATGTAATTTATTGCATGAGCAAGAGGTACATAAGGAAGACGACGATGAAATTGAAATGACAGGGGTAAGGTAATTATTTTTAACTAACTGGTTAGGGTGACCAACTATGTTGTGCCAACCATCAAGAGATATACGAACACTGACATAAGCTTGAATACAGGGTTGCAAATCAGCAAGAAAATGATAGACATTATTCTCACATTGGCCTTGAAGAAGAGTCATCCCGTGTTTTGATCCTTCACAAAATAAGAGAATGGGTGAAATCCTAGATACACATTATTATCTTCAGTAAAGTGATGAATGAAACTAAGATTTTTGCTAACTTCTGGAACACAAAGCATGCTGTTAGAAAAACATTTTGTTAGAGGATTTTAAGTTCATCATGCTTGACTTACAAACCTGACCCATCACCAATTTGAACTTCATCCGTACCGTCATATTCAAGAATAATGGTTAGTTTGGTCATATTAGAGGAAATGTTGTGGGATGCAGCAGAGTACACGAGCCGAGGCCTCTCTTTTCCTTTTGTAGCGGATGTGTTGGTGGCAGTGGTATGTGATGAGTGAAATAATGAGCATTGTTTCACAATGTAACCAGAGTTGTAATATATTCGGCAAAAAACAACTTTTGTCGTGATAACCTCTTTGAGAATATTGTTGATTGTTGGAAGATTTGTTCCTTGGACAATCCTTCTTTTGTTTGGATTTGTTGTTATTCCATTGTTGGATAGAATTTGTTGTAACAACTTGGGAGGTGTTATTGGATTCCAATATCTTCAAGTGGGACTCATGACCGACAAGAAGATCATGTAATTCTTCAAAAGACAAGGCGGTTTCTCGAGCATGAATCGGGGCATCAAGTTTGCGAAATCAGGACCAATGCCATGAAAAACATAGAGGGTGATATCATAGGTTGCCAAAAGAACGATCAACTGCAACAAGCTCATCAGAAACTAACTTGATGGAATGAAGAAATTCTTACACCGTTCGATTTCGACGCTGAATGAGAGTAAGTTCTTCCTTAAGTTGCATCACACGCGTTCGGGATTTACTCGTGTAGGAGTTGAACAAGTCAAGACCAAGCTTCAGTCGAAGTTTGAGATGTCGCAATCATTGGCATGATGGACTCCAGAACCAAGGAAAAATGTATTGAGAAAAAGCTTGTCATTGATGAACCCAAAATGAAAAGTTTGTAATGGCTTCAGAGAAAGACACACTGGATATAGGTGGAAAACAACGAGTCCCATCAATATATCCAAGGAGATCATAGCCATTAAGAGAGACTCGAATTGAGCCTTCCAAGAAGGGTTATTGGGGAGTGTGAGTTTCCATGGTAACTATGAGACAATGTTAATTGCAATTAACTGAGGCATGGTGGGTGAAGAAATATGATTGATGGATAAGATTTGTGAGTCAGAAGACATTTTGCGAAAGTAAGCTTATGATCAATTCTTGTGGGAGAGAAAAACTCTTGATACCATATAATATTTGCGGAGTACAATGAATCAAACATACATTTTCATTCACCAATTGCATGTGTGTAAATAGTTACATAGAACTAACTTAATCTAGAGATGAGTTATACTCTTAATTACAAAGTCAATGATGTATAATTATGGTGTTGATATTCAGCAAATACTTAGAGACTGGAATCTTGTGATTCATCTGTTACACATCAGTTGGTCAAAGAGATAAACGCATGTCTTGATTATTTTTCCTTTACATAGACCACTTGAAATGTGTGCAAACTCATGTTATATTTTATTTGTTTATGAGCTGAAAAATATCTAATCAAATTAGTGAAATTAAAATTTTATGGTAATTGTTTTTCAATAGATAACATAGTTAATCCATTTAGTCTCTCTTTGCCTCATGGTTGACCGAAAGTAAGATTTGATTAATTAAATTTAACTCTAAGAAACTTCTTTCTACAGCTGGTATAGTCATTCTAAATAACTCCCGCATTCTAAAGATTACCATTCACCACTTTTCAAGTATTTGACACTACCACCGAGGAAGATTGCATCACTGATCGATCGTCGCAACTTCAAACAAAACTCTAAATTTAATACCACTGATCGATCATCGTCTCCATGCGATAGATGATGAAGACACAACCTTACATAAATACGGGTTTTAGGTCATATTTTGGTAGAGAACCATAAGAAATAGATAGACAGAGATAGAAGCGGCTAAGAAACCTAGTTTAGAGCACGAAACTCGTCGATTATTCCAAGGAGACTTAAGGATACGAGATGAAGCAAAATATGAAGGATTGAAGCGTATTCATAGTGACAACTATTTCACGCAAAGATACTTCAGTTTTTATATTGTTTTTACCCATGTTCTTAATATTTTTCTAGCAACAACATACTAACTTTAATTATTTTTTTATATCATATGACTAGATATTTATCTAGGATTTATCGAATTATATTGTGGATGTTTTGTACTATATGTTGAACCTTGTGCAATGAGTTGAATTCGATTTATTTTATATGCTTGGATTGATTGTATACATAGAATTAACCATTCTATGTTAAGTGAATTCCTTTATAATTATTTGACAGTTATTTATTAGGGATTAGACTGAAAATATATGAATCCTAGGATTATTGACTATAAATGCATGGATCTAACGTGTGTGCTATTAAAGAGGGAGTTTCCTGTAATATGGATAGTCAATCATTAGATTGGAACCGGCACTTAAATTTGTATGCAATTATTTGTTACAAATACTTCAATTGTAGTAGACCTATTAGCTCAGATCGCACGACAGCACACCACTACGGGCAATGAGTGATGTTTCGACTAGTAAACTGAATCAATGAATGCATACATAGAAACATAGGAAAATTTGGAAGTTTAAGGTGAAGATAAAATCCTAAATTCATTTTACATAAAAAATAATCTTGTTGATTTACACTTTAGAATAATAAACCAACCGATTACAGTTTACTTGGATAAACCAAATTGTTAGTGATCGAGTACTTAGAGAAGAGATCAATTGCTCCATGTGGCTTCGACAATCCCGATTCGTAAGAATCCACTATTACCACTTGTACGTGGTATATATGTGCACTAGCTTGCGTGTAAGTTTCAGACAAAATCTTTTCTCTTATAACTCTCTCAAAATCTATAATCATGAAGCCCTGTTCAAGTTCTTGCAACTTGCCAAAATATATGTTTTAGAATCAATCCTCTATGTGATAACTTGAAATTGCAGTACGGATACATTACACAAAATATGTGCTCATAATTAGGCCTCACCATATCCACTACATCAATCAAGCCCTTATGTTTGTTACTCATATATGTGGTTGCGGTGCCCAGAGGGCGGGGTGGTGGCCGAAGGGTGGCAGTGGTGTTTTGGGAGTGGGGGTGAAACTTTGGTAAAAATAGGGTGAATATGGAATATTAATGTGTAATGTTGGCTAATTAGCGTTTGAAGATGAAGTTTTAGTAGTTTAGATGTTAAGGGGTATTTTAGTCTTTTAGAAAAGATTAAGGAGTTGACGAATTTGCCAATTAGTAGCGTATGATGGATTTATTTGCGACTTGCCCAATTCATGAACTTGAGAAAACAGTTAAATGGTTGTGCATGTGCAACAACTTCAATCTCAATTTTGACTCTGGTGCACTCCAAATCACCCTCCCCACAAACATGACAGTTGTAGAAAAAATGTCATAGATTTGCGAGAGTTTCGGATGCACGAAATCCGACCTGTCCAACAAATTCTCCTCGTCCTTTTTTTCCAATTCCTCAACATGGACTCTTCAAGCAACTAATTTTGGGCTGCTGATTGTCATTCTGATCATGAACATCTCCATTAAACTCATACGATTTTGCTTTTTCCAGTTCTTCATCTTGAATCTTGCCAGGATCATATTGAAACATCTCTCTTTATTTTTTCTCAATATCTTTTTATTTTCAATGTAAAAGATATAGTGGCTGACAAATTCACCCATTACGTTTGGACTTACATACGGAACCATTTTAAAACTGGAGCGTGTGAGGTGTGGGTGATTTTTTTTATCGAAAGGGTGAGGTTATTGTTAATATTTATATATAAGAGTGGTTAAGTGAAATTAACACTAACAATTAATGATCAATGTCAACGTCACATGGCATACGATTAATTAAGGGCATGCTGCAAACATTAGATCTTAGTTTTTGCCTCAAATCATCTTTGACAATTAATGAAATATGCTTTTATATAAACAAAATGAGATAATATATCTTGGATATGCGTCTCAACATTTACAAAGTTTATAATTTCTCTTACTACAAATGGATGCTGTTATGATAACATCATCAGCATTTCAGAAGCCTCCGTTGATAATTTGCAAGGGCAGGCAAGTCTTTTTAATCCATGTTTCAATTCTTTCTTAACGATTATATATATATATATATATATATATATATATATATATATATATATATATATATATATATATATATATATATATATATATATATATATATATAGTGTTTACGAAATTAATCATTTTGGATAATATTTTTTCTCAGTGGCTTGTACCAAATCCATCTTGTAAAAGCCGAAGTTGTTCGTCCTTTCATTCCCGACGAATTGAGAACGGTAGAAACTTTAGGGTACACACTTGGAGGATTTTATCTTGGCACCTATGAAGATAGCTCATTTGGTCCTTTTGACGAGGTTGCATTTCTTATACGCAACTATATGAACATTGTCTTGTGTTTTATTTATTGATAATTGTGAATTTGTTATATATATGTTTGTTGATTGATGATTTACTACACGCATGTGCGCGTGTAGCTAGTTGTGTTTGCTGGGATTGTACGGAAGAATGCATCCTCCCGGCCGGCAGCGTAAGTTTCTATATTCAACTTATAATTGCACATCAAACACTACTTGTTGTTTTGTAAGTTCCATAAGAAAGAAGAGGTACATTTATAATCTATGGAAACATGCATTTGAATTTCTTACATACAATTAATTATATTATTCTGGTTTGTCAATAGATGGGCTGCCCGGGTGCTTGTCAGCAGTCTTCAAGTACAAGATCACTCTCGAAAAGTAGGTTATATACCTCAATTTATTGGATTGTTCTACTTTATTTTTATTTTATTTTTCTGTCAATTTATTAATGCTATAAGTTTTTTTTTTTTTTTTTTTTTTTGCTATAAGTAGGAGGGACACTCGTACCAACCTTTTCTTTTTGCAAGTACAGTCACTTTCAATGTTTCTAAATTTTTTTTATTTTTCAATGTTATTTTTATTCATAAAAGGGTTGACACAAAAAACTCTTATATAAAAAAATCCACACATTGTTTAAAGATTTGTAAAAGACTAAAATAGCCCCTCACATTTTATATGCTCTAATTTCATCCTTTAATTTAATTTAACTTTAATTTGACTCCAAATTTTACAAATTATTCAATTTTAACCCAAAATACAATTTTGAATACAATTTCGTCCGTCGCTGCGGTCTTCGACGTTGATTTTTTTTTTCGCCGGTCTCTGGCGTTAACTTTTTCTTTTTCGCCAGTCTCCAGCGTTGACTTTTAAAATTTTTATTTTTTAGTTTTTTTCTTCTTCTTCTGGATTTTTCTGCCGGTTTCCGGTGTTTACCGCTGGTCTCCGGCGTTTATATTTTCGAAAAAAAAATTATTTAAAATCTTTTTGCCCCCGTTTAAACAACAAGATTGTTGTGGTTGACAGTAATATTAACTATATTACTGTTAAATACAGTAATATTAACTATATTACCGTTAAACACAATAATATTAACTATACCACACTTGAACACAATAATATTGCTATATTAATCTATGCACAATAATACTAAAACAACAAAAGTCATTATTATTGTGTAATAGAGTAATATTAATATGTTGACCGTTCAACAAAGGTAAACATAATAAAAAGTCAAAAGAATTAATATTGATGTGGTTGATAAGAATATTACCGTCAACCACAGTAATATTATTGTGTTTACAGTAATATTACAATAGTTAATATTACAGTAGTAGACAGTAATATTATCACGTTACTCCGTCAACAACGCAAACAAAACAAAAAAAAAACCCAAAACATTAATAATATTAATGTGGTTGACAATAATATTATTGTATTTACAGTTATTTTACTGTCAACGAAAATAACATAATTACTATGACTTGTCAACAAATCAAAAAAATGAAAAAAAAAAAACAAAAGAAAGAAAAAGACAAAAAAATAGTATATTGTTGCTGACTCTGATTGTACTATCAATGACAGTACAATTTCATAAATATACTGTCAACGACAGTACAATTACGTCAATGTACTGTCAACGACAGTACAATTACGTTAATGTATTGTCAACGATAGTACAATTACGTTAATTACGGTAGATCAACTGGTCCGGGGTGGTAAGTTGGTACAAAGTCCTAGGATCGAATCCTGGTAGCCACTGTGCGGGAATTTCAACTCCAATGAGGGTTGGTTCCTTGTGGGCACCAGGTTCGGATCCGCTATCCTCACGAGTCGTTGAGGCACCATAATTTACATTCCTCCAGGCTCCATCAAATTATTGTCGGGGCAAAAAATACCGCCTTTTGGTACAAGTAATTAAAAAAAATTGCCTCATTTATAAGGTTTTGTCTTAAAATCCAATGTTTCCAAAATATCATTTATAAAGTTGTCTTAAAATCCCTAAAAATCAAAATATATGGGGTCTTTTAACTCAAAGTGTTTATAAAGGCTCGTTAGTTTGCCTAGTTCAATTAGTGTTGCTTGTGGGTGTCGACCTGCCCACTTAAGTGTAGACGAATTATATATATTTGAAGTATTACACTTGATTTTTTTTAAATGGGTTGTGGCATATTTCGAGCTCATGATTTTTTCAATTGATATGACTCTGATACCATGATTTACATTCATCCATCAAATACGGGCCAAGGAATGGGGACCCTGGGGGCGAGGGATTTCGCCTTTTTTTGTATAAGTGCAGATAAATAGCAAGATTATTTCCTCGATATATATTAGGGTTAAATAGCTACAAAATACCAAATAGAAGGGTTTATGCTACGAAAATAACATGCTGACTTTTATGTATAGCAAGGGGTGGCTAGAATTAATACCAATTTTTTTTTACTTTAATACCACAAAAAAATAATTGAATAATAAATAGTTATTGACATAAATATTCTTAATGAAAACCAAAACCATAAATACATTAGAAATTTCATTTTTCTTTCTTCAATACCAAACACACAAATCCCCATCAAACTCATCTCCCTCTTCATAAACTTCTCACCTCCTCATTCTTCTTCCTACCAACAAATCCTTCTAAAAATATCTCAAAACAAAAAAAAAATCAAAACTTTACAACTTGCAAAATGGAGTCAAATGACAATAAATGGTAGTTTACGAGTAAGAAGAACCCATTAAGGTACGTATCCATGTCTTTTTTGAGCTTAAAAGTCGATTTTCAAGTTTTTTTTAACCTACCATAGATTTTCGACATTTACAGGTCAAATTTTTGGTCAATTTTCGACACCAACTTGTCGAAAATTGTATTTAAAAAAAAAAACCAATTTCGACCCATGCATGTCGAAATTTCTCAAAATTTCGACATGTATGTGTCGAAATTGGTTTTTGTTTTTAAATATAATTTCGACAAGTTGGTGTCGAAAATTCCACCTATACGTGTTGAAAACTGTAGGCGAATTTCAAACAAAAAAAAAACAAAAAAATCGACTTTGAAGCTCAAACAAAACATGAATACGTACTTTAATGTATTATCCTTCCATGTTAATCACCATTTTATTGTCTTCTGACTCCATTTTATAAGTTTTGTGAGGTTTTGATTTTTTTTTAATTTTGAGATTTTTTGGAGGGTTTGTAAGAAGATCAAGAAGAAGAAGAAGGGGTTTGGGTTTTGGGTTTGGGGGAGAAGAAGAGAGTTTTTTAATTTTTTTTAATTTTTGGTATTGAAATGAGGAAAAAAAATATATTTTTTTATATATAAATTGTATTTTGTTTGATGAGGAATATTTTAGCACTTTGCTATTAAAAAAAATATTTGTAATATTTATCTAAGAAAAAAAATGTAAAAACTTCTACAAAATATGGTATTAAACTTAGTGGTATTGAAGTGAATTTTTTTTTGATATTAGCTTGCCATTCCCATATAGCAATTCAAAATAACCCAAAATCAGGTTTAATTTGTAATTAACTCATGTTATATATGGGTGCAATCTAAATTCTTTTATATGTAAGCGGCTCTTTGATATTACCCTTAATATTTTTTTTAACAGGAAAGGCTCAAAGTATTTTGCACCATTTGAGAAAAATCCGCTCCTAGTTTCAGCCGCCCATTTTTCCAATTATGTCCCTTATTTTGCCACCTCATCAGCACTATCCGCCAAGACCTGCCTTTTTTTTTTTTTTTCAATTATTATTATTTTTTTTTTTTTCAATTTTTTTTTTCCGTTTTTTAACTTTTTTTCTCTCTCAGATATATTAATCGACTATGAAGTATATTAATTGATTATGATGAATCATAGTCGATTAAAGAACTGACTATTATTTTACAAAAATGCAAACTCAACTATATTTTACAAAAACAAAAAATATACAAACATTATAATTAATTTATACAATTGGAATCAATAAACAAAAAATCCAAAAAAAAATTAAAAGTTGGAGTCAATGAAGCATATTAATCAACTATGATGAATCATAGTCGATTAAGGAACTGAGTACTAAATATAACAAATCACAACTACAAAAAAATGCAAAATTAACTATATTTTACAAAAACAAAAAATATAAAAATATTATAATTGATTTATACAATTGGAATCAATAAACAAAAAATACAAAAAAAATAAAAATTGGAGTCGATTAACCTTAATCGACTATCATAGCATAGTCGATTAGCTTAATCGACTATTGAACACATACGTAGTCGATTAAGGTTCCAACATGCGCGAATTTCTCTACCCGTTCCGTTGTCCACCCGATCCATTAAAAAACCCTAGATATGCGTTCCCATCGTCACCACACCATACCATCAACGCTAGCCGGTGTCGGCAGCGCCCTATGCGATCGCCTATCTCCGCCGACCTATACGAAGTATTCCAAGCAAAGGCAGAAGCAAACAAGTTCCTTACAAAAGGAGAGCAGCTCTTTGAATAAAAAATAATTCGGCCGACGACAATGTTTTGCTGTGTACGCAAAAGCGGCGGCCAAGAACCAAAATCCGATGATTTTCCGCCTGCTGATGCAAACCCCGACCCTCAGCCACCGCCACCGCCACCGTATATACCAAGTGATCGGTGGTTTTGCACATTCAACTCTAAGAATGCTTTTGGAATTATGACAATAGCATTTGAGTGAAATATTATTTAAGGGGGTTTTTTCTAATTATTTTTTGGAGGAAGTGTTTCCTTAACTATATTTTCTAGATGAGTGGTTCTTACTAATTTTCCCTATATCTAAATATCACAGGTGTTTGGAGTTCAGAGTCAGGTTGCCAATTTTATAAAGGTGGGCCCATATATTCTTGAAATTACACGTTGATGTAAAATCATCTCATATATATTGAATAATTTTACAAGTTATTATATATATCAGACATTCAGACTCATAAAAAAAATTAAAGAAATTATATTGTTAAAAGTTATAAAATGTTAATGAGTTGCATATGTTGTATGTTGAAGCACAAGAAGTCAAAATCAATGTCCGGAGGCTTTCTTAATACAAATGGCTTAGGCAATTGTAACTTGCCTAGATATTACAAAGACATACAAATAAGAGAAAGTAAGAATGATGGAGCTACAAATTCTTGGAATATTAGCATTAAAACTGCAGATATGGCCAAAAAATTCTACTTGCTTTATTTATTTATTCATTTCAAATTCCTTTTTTTTTTTTTTTAATACTGATGTTGGTTTTTGTTAAATGAGAGAAGCAACATCCGGCTGGGACCTCAGTAGGTTTATCATCAGTCCCCAAATGAAGTTGTCCCTCGTAAACCTTAGGTGAATTTTTTTAAGAATTTTTCATTAAATTAACTTATGTGGATATATAATCATGAATTTAATTAGTTGTTTCTTCTACTCTTTTTTCTGTGGTGTCACAGAATTTAATCCTCATCTTCTTGAATACATTTGCCAGATTGAGACCAGGTTTTTACTCGATTCAAAACTCCATAAATTACTTAGCCATCAAATTCTTCCCTCCGTCCATTTCAATTTTTTATGCCGTTGCTTTAGAAAAATATTTTTGTTCCATACTATCAGATCAGCATTCCGATTATGATGCATTAGTTAAGTGAAAAGAACTTTAGTTATCACAATAGATAGTAATTATATCTTGCATTTTTTCAGTTACTTTGTTGAGTGTATAGTTTACACTCTATTATATTTCTTAAAGTAGGATTTTTGTTAGAATTGATTGATATTTGGTGCTTAAAGTTTTGATTTATTGTGTTTTAGGCACAAAGTGAAGAATTGGATAAATTGAGGGTCAAAACAACAATTAAGAAGAAAATGTGGACAAAATGGAGAAGCCAAAAGTCAAGTCAAACCTATTAGAGTATATTATATTATTAGATATTCGGGGCAATTTGCTATAGGTCCCTCTATATTATAATTTATGTGTGTAAATCCAAGTTAAAATTTAATGTTTTAATAAATTAATAATATTTATTATGGCAAAAATACCCTTAATTAAATCAAACTAAATCTCCAAAAATCTCTCTATCATAACAAATTCCCAAATATCTCTCTTCCAAATATTAACAAAAACAAATAAATTAATTCTTAACAAAAATATACAATTTATTTTACAAACTCATACTCTAAAAACATCACCGCAGCCCCACCACCGCCAGTGATCCGGGAACTGCGACGTCTATGACTCCGCGAACTGCAAATAGCAAACTGAAAATTAGATTTTATATTATTGAATTGCAAACAACAAAATACCTATGATTTCGCCAAACGCAAACAGCAAACTGAAAAAACATTCATAATTTGTATTAATAAATTACAAACAAAAAATTACTTATGACTTCGCCAAATGCAAACAGCAAACTGAAGACAAACATTCAGCAAAACTTGCATTATTGAATTGCAAGCAATAAACTATCGATGACTTGACCAAACGCAAACAGCAAACTGAAAAAAAAAAATAAAAAAAAATCAGCATCATTAAAAACATCAACCAAAAAATTGTTTATAGAACAAAAATATTAAACAAAATGTTTGTAAAATGTAACTTAAGACATACCTTGCAAATTGTAAACCAGAGAAATCGAATCTCAACATCAAACGCAATTCTTCAAATAACAAACGAAATTAAACCAACTGCAAAAGGAAATTGCTAACAACAAACGATGGGAGGTTCTACATATGGAAAACACAAGGCGAATTTGGCTAGGATTTTGGATTTCTGATTTTTTTTGGGAGGGGATGTTTGTCGTCCTCTTTAATTCTTTCACAAAGAAATCCTCTCATAATCTATTAAGATCCTTGTTTTTTTTCATCTCTATAATATTTTTTCACTAAAAAAAAGAAAACGAAAAAGAAAAAAAAAAAAAGAGAAGCACGAGAGAGAGAGAGAGAGAGAGAGAGAGGTGTGAGAATTGAGATGCAGAATGAGAGAGATGAGGAATTATATAGGGGGAAAGTAACGTGAGATTGGAGAGAGATAATATATAAGATTTGTTTTCTTATTAATTGAGGGTGTTATGGTATATATAGTAATTATTTTAATTTATTTATATTAATTTATTGGGTCAAAGGACCTATGTCTATATTCATCTAACAACTAGGATCTCTAGCCATATAAGTCTAAAATAAGGTGTGTCTAGCAAATTTCCCCTAGATATTATAGGATATTAGAATTTCTCTCATTCTCCTATTATATTCTTCTTATAAAACCAGTCAAGAACTCAGAAGGCCGTCCGAGAATTACACTTACACCAAACGGCCTTCCAAATTTTTGTTGAAGAAAAATAGATTCTGGAAGCGAGACGATCGTCCTAGAAATACACTATATTTCGAACGGCCGTCCAAATAAGCGAGATAGCGCAGTAAAAAAAGTCCATCTGCACAAGAAATCCCCATCTTCACACCGAGTTTTGACCCTTATATAAGGGAAATACCAACCATGAAAATAAGGGTCCCTTTTATGAAATCTAAGAATGAAGAATTACGAGCAAAGACGAAGATAATCGAAGATTGAGCATAGTCTTTCTTTCTCTTTTTATGAACTTTGTTTATTTGATTTTTAGAATGAGTGTAAGTAGGTAAATTTTTTATATCTAGTATTTTATTTGAATCCTATGTGGGATTCATAAACCCAATTTTATGATATTATGCAAGTTTTAACTTTCAGATTACTTCTTTTACTCGTTTTATTAAGTGCATGAAACCGGCCAATTTATGTGCTTATCTGTTATTGTTGAATGCATAAATCGAAAGATCGATTTAGCAATTAGAACTACAGTAAAAGAACTTTTATGGTATTAACATAGGTAGGGATGGCAAAAATCGTCACCGAAATCATTAAGGTTTGATAATGGTTTTGGTAAAAAAAAAAAAAGAAAATCGTCATGGTTTTGGTATGGTTCTGATTTTATCTTTACGGTCATGGGTACCCGACCATTTAATATATATATATATATATATATATATATATATATATATATATATATATATATATATATATATATATATATTCAACATATGAGTAAAAAATAATTTGGCAAAATTTTAAATAATTTAGGGAGAATATATTTGTATAATTTACTTTTTCTTTTTTCTTTTCTTTTTTTCTTCCTCTTTTCTGAGAGTTACTTAAACGTTATTGGACGCAAAGTTATTGTTTATTATTGTAATTTAAATGGTAAATGGGTACCCGTGTGTACCCGGATATTCGTGGTAATGGTTCTGTATTTCCATTAACATTTTAAATGGGTTTGCTATGGTCATGGTTTGAGGTATATTAAATGGTAATGATTCTGTTATTTCACTTTTTCGAGGGTACCCGCTCCGCTGCCATCCCTAAACATAGGAATATAGTTAATCTCTTAGGTAGTCATTATTTGAGATATGTGTGTTTCATGTTGTGTTATAGATTTAATTGCTCGGAATACAGTAATTAAATCTAGAATATTAGAATCGTACTACATGCGGAAACGGGTTATGATTAACTTAGCATCTCAGGTTAGTAATCCGGGTTAAATGGTTTAGTTCCCTTTATTCAAGTACACGCCCAATAATCTACAATGACGACAGCTCCAATAGGTGTCTACCACATAGCACAGACCAAACTAGTAAACCTTAGCTCTACCCAAACAGGTCATGTCACAAAGTGTACAACACTTAAAGTCACCCTCTCACAGAAGTTTCCACTCACCCAGAATCAATCACCACAGATTGGAGAAGAAACCAGAGAAAGAGAAGTATATTAACAGTATTACACTTTCTCTCTCTCGTGGTGGTGTACATATAGCCACAAAAGCAACGGTAAGAGACAGCAAACACTACAAAAAAAGAGCTTTTAAATAACGAAACAATGGTAACAAGTCTAACATTTGTCACAAGAAGTAGTCTATTGTAACGAATTAAAATTATTGTCACGAAAAATTCATTTGTTTGTTTGGTAACGCTGACCAAAAGTTGTTACAAATGGAGAACTTCGTTACAAAAAACCCATTTTTTTGTGACAAAGGAAAATATTGGTTACTCAAAATTTATCGTTGTTACGAAAAAGTATTAACTAGTGACAAAATAATTTTCGTTACCAATGGTCTAAAAATATCAAATAATTTTAGCCATTGGGCGGTAAAAAGCAGCGCCTCTTTTTTTCTTTTCCTCCCCCAAATCTGCCACATTTTTTCATCCTCTTCATATTCAAGGGTTTTGTGGAGTGCGTAGAACCCTTTTCGAGAGACGATTCTCAGCTCCCGAAAGATAAAATTTTCGGTAAAATTAACTTCTCTTCTTCAACTATTTGTGTATATACTTCTTTCCTTTCTTTCCTTACTCTCCCAATTTATGATTTGGCTTTAAAAGTTTTTTCTCTTCTTATTTGTAGGTGGGTTTTTGAATTGAGAGAACTTTTTTGTTCTTCATAAGAGTTTAGGTAAAAATCGAGTTCCCTCTTCTTCAATTATGTCTCCTTTTTTTTTATTATTGTGGATCCTATCTTCGTTGATGGTTTCCCTCCCTTAGATATACATTTATAGATTTTGCTCTATTTTAGGTGACTTATCTTCTCAGAGAATATTGTTTAATTTTTCTCTAGGTAAATGACTCAATATCTTTTACTTTATTTTCAAGAAGAATTTATTTATGTGTAAGTACATAGAGATGGTTTCTTTTTTTTTTATATAACTTTAGTTTTAGATAAAACAAGGGTTAGATTTATAAGTACAAACACTAATATAATTGAACTACATCAGTTTTGCTAAACATAAGGCATAAAACTAATTTAGAGGGAAATATTAATTTATTTGATATGGAGAGGTTCAGATCAAGTATGGTTTCTTTTCATATCCATTGTATTTGTGTTATTGTGATATTGTGGTCTTATTAGTTACAATATATTGTTAATTCTCTCAAGGGGTAATGGCAAATAGGCCCATGACACATGGACTTAATTAAAAAAGGGACATTCAGTTTTTTTGTCTTGCAAATAAACCCAATACTTAAAAGTTTATTTAAAATCAAGGAAAGGGTCTTTTTCCGGACATAATTGCCCCTGTATTTAATGTGAAAGCCCTAAGATCGTTTTTTATGAATTCTGCGTGATTCTTCTCTATTCTCCCCCGAATCCCTCTCTGCAACTCTATATCTTGAAACTGAGCTGCATCTACCTGTTTGTCGCCGGCCGTCGTTTTTCGCCGGCCGTCGTTTCTCGCCGGCCGTCGTGTCTAGCTTTTACCGCCGATCATATTATTTTCAACGAAGGTGTGTCAATTTTTTTTATCTGCATGCGAATGTTTTTTTAAGTTACAAATTTCAACATCGCTATATGTATAGATTGAATTGTACTAATTTGAACACCATGATGTATGGGCGTTCAATTACTGTTTACAGAATTGTGGTTTTTTTGTTTGGTGTGTATTTTTGTTTTTACGCTAATTTTTTTTTTATATATAATGTTGTTGCGATTGGCAGTATAATTGTATGTGTATGTTTATTTCGCTGGTTGTTAATGTATTTTGACTTCCATTGGCAGTATAATTGAATGTATAGGCGAATTTACTATGACTGTTGTCAGCAGGGTTTTTATGTTTTCCTATGTTTGTTTGCAAGTGTTTATATAATGATACTGTCATTGGCAGTATAATTGAATGCACACAAAGATTTACTTGATGTATTAGTAATGTGACTGTTATTAACAATATAATTATGTTTTATATGCAATTGCAGGATGACTAGTTCTATTGTGTTGTTGTTTAGATATGGTGAATTTTGTTCGATCACAGATTTTACAAGAGGGATGAGTTTTTCCAATCTTGTGCATTTTGTTTGTTCAAGATGGAATTCTTTAAGTGTTCATAACCTGTCATTATCGTACTCTGTTCCTGAGATTGGTGTTTTTTCAATTAACGATGATGAAGATGTAAAAGGGTTATTTATTATTGTGGAACAATGGTCGATTCAGAGGATTGAAATTGTTGTGAAGCAAGTTCATGCATCTCTTGGTACGTCTGATACTAGTTACAGCTCTATGGTATGTTCGTCGAGTGTCTTACCTGTTGCTGCAATTGAAGCAGCAGTTAATCCCCCATGCAACACATTACGTTCCATTGCCCCCAGAAAGACTTTGCTTAGCTCACATTGGATAAATCTGATAACTGATGTTGGACAAGTTTTCCGTGGGGGACGTTCAGAATTTAGAATATGTTTGGCTAAGTTTGCGTATGAGCTTGGATTTGGATTCGATTTTATCAAAAACGATACGAAGAGAGTGACTGCAGTTTGTAAGCTTAGACAGGAGAAAAATTGTTTGTGGAGAATTCATGCTACAATTCAACCTTCAACCGAATATTGTATTATTCGCACATATGAGAAACATCACACGTGTGAGTCGGCATTTAGTGCTGTCAAGAAGGTTAAAATGTGCGTTAAGCTCGTAGCTGATTTAATCGTGGATGACATTCGGAATAAGCCGTTGTTGTGTGCTAATGACGTTATTCATGACGCCAAAAAGAATTATGGGATTGATATTGACTACAATACAGCATGGAGAGCTATGGAATCTAGTCGGAGTTTTGTGTTTGGAGACGATGGAATATCTTATTCGTACCTGAAAGTGTATTTTGAAGAAGCTGGGCGTTGCAATCCAGACAGTGTGTTTCACCTGGAAGTTGATGAGAAGCATAACTCGTTTGATCGTTGTTTCTTCAGTTTTGGTGCTTGTCTGTCCGGATTTAAGTTTTGCCGTCCGATTCTTTTTTTGGATGGAACATTTCTGAAGGGTAGATACAAAGGTATTCTTTTGAGCGCCATGGCGAAAGATGCAAGAAATGGTAATTTTGTTGTATTACATTCTTTATTTCAGTCCCAGATATCTGTTAATGTCATAGATAGTGTATTAAGGTTATATTACTGTCACAGACAGTAAAATAAGTTTTACTGTATGTGGCAGTAAAATAAGGTTTATAGACCAAGAGTTCATGAAATGACAAGTTTTTTTTTACATTGATTTTTTGGTGTTGCAGGTCTTTATCCAGTGGCATTTTCCGTTGTGCGTGAGGAAAATGATTCAAACTGGAATTATTTCATGGAACATTTAAAATGTTGCATTAGCTCAGATCGTGTTTTGACATTCGTATCCGATCGGCAGCACGGTATCTTGGAAGCTGTTAAAAATATTTTCCCTAATTGTTACCATGCATTCTGCTTGTTGCATTTAGAGAATAATTTGAGGTATAAGTTGAGTGGAATGAGCTCTAGTTATAGAGATGTTCTAGTTAGTCAGTTGATAGCATGCGCGTATGCTCCGACTAAGGAAATCTTTCATGAGAAACTTCAGAAATTCAAAATTGATGGTTCATGGAAAGTTGTTGATTTTTTGTCATATTTGCCTTTTAAAAATTGGGCAAATGCGTATTTTGAGGGGCATAGGTATGGTGAGATGTATTCAAATGTTGTGGAATCATGGAATGGTACAATAAAGAAATTCCGACATTTGCCGATTACCCATATGATTGACAGCATTAAGGGTTATATGATGGATAAAATTTGCGAGAGGTCTGCAAAAGCGAGTGGTTGGACTACGATGCTTTGTCCAAAGATGGAAAAGATTTTAAGCAGTTTTGTCGAAGACGGGAGGACATGGACTATTAGAAAATCAAATCAATTTGTCTTTGAAGTGCATTCAGACTCTCATGAGATTGTGGATTTGTTTGCTAGAACGTGCACATGTCGGAATTGGCAGCTTAAAGGATTCCCTTGTTGTCATGTGGTTGTGGTTCTCAAGAATATCCCCGTTGGTGAAAGATATGGGTACATTGACCCCTTGTTTTATGCCTGCAATTTTCGATCTACGTATTCTTTTTCTATTTACCCATTTATGGTGGACTTTACAAAAGTTGAGCAGCCACCTGTTGGACCTCCAATTTGCCAGACAAGACGTGGAAGACTAAAAAAGAATAGGATTCCATCTCGTGGTGAGAATATCAAGAAGAAGATCAAGTGTGGAAGATGCAAAGAGATTGGTCATCACAACAAGAAGACTTGCAACAAAGCTATTTGAAGATCTACTATTATTTGTGTTTTTTTTTTTTTTTTTTTTTTTTGACAGTTTTGGGATTGCATATATGAATGCTTACAGTTTTTTTGTTCAGTGATTCTATGTTACTATCAGCGACAGTTATATTGTTTTAGTAATTTTCTTCAGTAATTCTATGTTACTTTCAGTGACAGCTATATTGTTTCAGTAAATTTCTTCAGTACTTATATAATACTGTGACTGAGAGTTATACTGTTTTCAGTAATTTTGCTTCAATAGGTCTATGTTACTGCAAGTGACAGTTATATTTTGTTTCAGTAATATTCTTCAGTAGTTATACGTTACTATAAGTGACAGTTACTTTTGTGTAACTCATGTAATTTTCTTTTTGAATGGTTCTGTATAACTGTCTACAACAGGTACATTATGCATGAACAATGCTACATTTTCAAATTTAGAATATTGCTACATGGCAGCAGTATATTTGTTGCACTCTTGAACATAAAGTACGTAGTGTAACATACTACAAATACTTAACAGTATATTAAGACCACGACCATAGAGTATCATACTACAAATACTTAACAGTACATTTGAACCTACAACCATAGAGTTTTACACTGAAAATACTTAAAAGGTCATTTAAACTTGCATTACATTAAGCCTATCACACTGGTTTTGTCCGCCTAACCCTGTGATTAACAGTGTTTTTGTGGTTCAGGAATAAGTGAACTAGTTCCTTTCTGAAATTCTTAACATTTTTTTCTGCATCCAACTTGTCCACTGGTTGTTGACGGAAATACTGTCTGATGATATATAGTACAAAAATCCCGCAATCCTCACTGCCGTACTCTTGCTGAGGTGAATCTTCAACTTCTTCAAGTGTTGCATCTAGCGGAATTTTCTTGATTTTACATTCTCTGGTGACTGCTTCAACAGCTTTTACCTGCAATTTTGTTTATTCAGTTTTACAATATGGAGTTTCCTTTATTTTGTTTATTCAGTTTTACTTACCATTTTTTCCGCGATACACAGATATGGATCTGTGCGTTTCTGGTTTTCCACTGCCCTTGGCTTGTACGAGTTGTAATGTTTCCACGTGTTGAGCTTTATATCCAGGACAACCAAAGTCCAATGATCATTATTCTTGCGTTTGTTGGCTTTGGAATGAAGTGGAAACAAGAGGAATCGATACTGCTGAATATGTATTTTCCTAATGAGTTGGCTCAGAATTTTATTGAAAGATTCTTCACCATTGGGTTGCTGAAGAACGGCCTGTATGTTAACACACCATTATATACATATACATATATATATATATATATATATATATAAATAGAATAATATATAAATTTTAATAATTGTTGTTGACATCAGTCACATACCATAAGTGAACTTGAAAAGACATAACTGTCCCCATCCAAACCATGATTGATATTATCATTAAAATATCCTTCCTCTTGTCGCATTTGCAGAATGGAGGAGTATGAATCAAGTACCTATATGTAACAAGAAAAATAGAGTTAGTGTAGAAAATCATTTGTGTATTTTACTGGTTTTGGCAGTTCTTTAGGTAAAGTGTCTGTGGTTGACAGTATTTTTGTTTTTTTGTTAGTGAGTGCTCACTTGTGTACTGGTTGATCCCTCCTTCAACAATGTCATTATGTCAGCCATCTCAACAAACTCATACACAGTTCCGTCTTTGTTGTACCAAATTGAGATCAGACCCCTACATAAAGAGCTAATGCGTTAGATTTATTTAAAGATGAATAAAAAAATAATTATATTCTCATACATACCTATGATCCTCCTCTGCTATATCTACAGTCATATTCTCTACAATAATTTTGTCCTCATTAGATAGCAGGTCGAAGATATCCTTTTTTTGGTACGAAAAGTCCTTTCGTCTTTTTTTCTTGACCGGCTCTGGTTGGTTGTTGTTGAGTGCAGGCTCTTTACGTTTTCCCCGTGTCCTGTCGGCAACAGCTGATTTACGATTATTCTTTTCAGTTTGATTCAGTTTTGAGCGCGTCCTTTTGTGAACACCACTTGTTTTTTTGTTTCGATGTCCCGTATTGTTTCTTGTGGATCTTCAAAGTCTGTATCAACATCATTCGGCTTCTTCTCTTCTTTAAGGGTCGAATCAATCAAAGCTTGCAGATTATGCTCCATATCCTCAATTTTCGTCTTCAACTGCTTATTTTCGTCACACAACTTTTCATTTTCCTGCTTCAATTCAACAACTTGGCAGTGTAATTCTTGGATGCTGCTAAATGATGTATCCGAGTTGGTTTGAGATTTGTTGACATCATCATTTGGTTCTGCAGGTTGACAAACAAATGCATCTCGCTCTTTGGTTAGAACGTCGTTTTGTGCACGAAGAGTGGCTATCTCATGGTCATTCAACGTGTTTTTCTCAATTGCAGAAGTGAGTTTTGTTTTCAGTTCTTGTACTTGTCTCTCCAATCTTGCACTTGAGGATGCCTCAATATGGCTGTTAGTTGGTATATCAATTAACCTCGCCAGATCTTGTTCTTGTATTTTGTTCGTCTCTTCGAGATTTTTAATCTTGTTTCTCAAAGTTGCTTCTTCCTCTTTCGACAATCTTTCATCAACGTCAACTTTGAGAGCGGTTATTTGACCAATGAGAGTAACATTTTCACCTTGAAGTTTCTCAATGGAACTTTGCTGCTCTGATACTTGTTCTCTCAATATCTTGTTCTCAGATTCAAGCCCCTCAATTCTGCTGTTCAGATTGGTCACTTGTGTTTTTGAACTGCCAGCAGCATCAAACTCATTACCTGCTTCACTATGTTTGTGTTGATCAAACTCATTACCTGACATATACACCCCCAAGTCTTCTGCTTCATCAGAGTCAGAAGAACCACCCTCCGGCTCATCCACTAACTTCCTTTTGCCCTTCAATCTTGCTTTAATTAGTACGCTCCTTTGAACCGTTTGTTCTTCCTGCTCTTTGGTAGCTTCATTGTCATCCACATCTTCCTCTTCATTTTGAAATTGTCCTAGTAATTGAGTTTCGTATCATTTTGCAGCCAACGGCTTAGCCGACATCTACAAACAGACAGTGTTATAGTAATTTCAATATGAAGGACAATCAATACTGTCATTGACAGTGAATTAGAATATAGTACTTCACTATGTTAATGGTTATGACAGCATAATTGCAATATTACTGTCCATGGCAGAAAAGTTATAAATAATTTTGCTCATTGAATATTTTTTGACCTGATCTGGTTCTATGTGCCTCATCGAGAGTACATGGGCTTGTCGGTAGACTTCATGCAAGTTCCATTTTATGTATCTTGGAAACTTTCTCTTTTGTTCCGGCAGAATCAAGGAACAACGTTCAAGGAACCAGAACTAAAAACAATAAAAAAAATATGAGTATAAGAAGAAAAATATCAAAAAAAAATTAGATTTGTTATTTGCGTACCAGTAACAGGGTAACACATCCATGTACGGAGTCCACAACATTTTCTATAGGTTGATTCTCAAACTTTGCTTTTGCAGTTACTTTGTGTACAGAGTTCATGAAGAACTTGACCACCTCTTCTGCCCAATTGAAGTCATTGATCCTCTGCAGATCATCCACGTACTGGAAGTACGACCAATTAACAGATTGACTTGTAGTGAAGAAGAAGTTCGTCATGAGGCTGAGGACTATTATCCTTGTAACATCTTCATGTGCTTCTTCAGTATTTGAACCTTGCAACCTTACCAATGCTGTTTTCAAGTCTTTGGAAGTGACTTTATTTAGATGACCAAAATTTCTTCTATAAAACTCTGTTTCTGGCCTGTTACTTCTTTTACCATCGGCAATTGCCAGTTTTGTTTGGCCATTCGTCAAGCCAAAAATAAGTTGACATTCTGTGGTTTTGATGGTCAACCTTTTTTTCCCAATAATAAAAGCTTGTTTATCTGGGTCATATGTCGATAAAATCCTGTGTATTAGGTGATCTGACTTTTTAACTGTACAGGGGGTGATTCTTTGACAAAGGATTGGTATGTAAAATTCACCAAATGGTGTTTGCCTTAAGGAGGTTAGATGATCTTCGGTAAGATGAACTTGATCACTAAAGTGAAAAAGTCTAGTAAAGCTTGATCTGTATTGAGGGTTCGATGGATTTTGATGTCGAATTTGTCGTATTCTTGCTTGTGTTGGCAGTAAATGTTCATCTGAATCCCTCTTTTTAGGTTTTGGTGTTTCTGGACGATCTGAGGGGGAGGAACAAAGTATAACAATAAATAACGGAATTGAAAACAGATATGTAGTGTATATAAAAAAAATGAATTGGATGGAAGAAAAAAATTACGTGCTATAGCTTTTGTCCTCATTTTTTCGTCACTGAAGCTGAAGCGACGATGGAGAGCAACACCAGATAAAAATCACTGTCAGATCCAGGAAACAAGGTTAAACAGCTATTTCTCAAACAGGGGGTCTATGCAACACACAAAATCACTGTACTTAGGCAGTAAAACAAGGTTAAACAACTATTTCTCAAACAGGGGGTCTATGCAACACACAAAATCACTGTACTTAGGTAGTAAAATAAGGTTAAACAGTTATTTCTCAAACAGGGGGTCTATGCAACACACAAAATCACTGTCAGATCCAGGAAAATAAGGAGAAACAACTATTTTCTCAAAATCACTGTCATGCAACACACAAAATCACTGTCAGATCCAGGAAAATAAGGTTAAACAGCTATTTCTCAAACAGGGGGTCTATGCAACACACAAAATCAATGTCAGATCCAGGAAAATAAGGAGAAACAACTATTTTCTCAAAATCACAGTCATGCAACACACAAAATCACTGTCAGATCCAGGAAAATAAGGAGAAACAGTTATTTTCTCAAACATGGGGGTTATGCAAACACACAAAATCACTGTCAGATCCAGGAAAATAAGGAGAAACAGTTATTTTTCTCAAAATCACTGTCATGCAACACACAAAATCACTGTCTACTTAGGCAAGAAAATAAGGAGAAACAGTTATTTTCTCAAACATGAGGGTTGTGCAAACACACAAAATCACTGTCAGATCCAGGAAAATAAGGAGAAACAGCTATTTTCTCAAAATCATTGTTATGCAACACACAAAATCACTGTACTTAGGCAGGAAAATAAGGAGAAACAGCTATTTTCTCAAACATTAGGCAAACACACAAAATCACTGTTAGATCCAAGAAAATAAGGAGAAACAGCTATTTTTCTCAAAATCACTGTCATGCAACACACAAAATCACTATACTTAGGCAGGAAAATAAGGAGAAACAGCTATTTTCTCAAACATTATGCAAACACACAAATCACTGTCAGATCCAGGAAAATAAGGAGAAACAACTATTTTTCTCAAAATCAATGTCTACTTAGGCAGTAAAATAAGGAGAAACAGTTATTTTCTCAAACATGGGGGTTATGCAAACACACAAAATCACTGTCAGATCCAGGAAAATAAGGAGAAACAGCTATTTTTCTCAAACATTATGCAAACACACAAAATCACTGCCAGATCCAGGAAAATAAGGCACATAATAACATCTATGTTCAAACATGAGGTTGTGTATAACAAAATCACTGTCAAATTCCCGAAAATAAGGCACATAAATCACTGTTAGCAAAATTACTGCCAATGCAGAACATTGAGACCTAATAATGAAAAAACATACACAATAGCAGGATTTATGTCATAAAACAAACATTTGTATAGGATACAGTTAGAAAAAACTCACAGAGTTCATACGATTAGGGTTTCAACTGTATTTTTTGGGGATTTGACAGTAACTTCGAAAGATGTAGCCGAAATCGTTGAACAATCAACAAGATGAGAGTATATTTTCGAAAATCAGAGTGATTTTTTACAATTTCCGGCGAAAATCGTACCCACAGCAGCAGCGGTTTTGGTGAAGAAAAACTGTGAAAAAATCGCAGCAGTTTGTGTATGGAGTTTGTATTCGCATAAACTAAAAGAGAGGGGAGGGATCTGTATTTTTTCACTATTTAAGGGAGGGTATTTTCGGAAAGTGGAAGCAGATGGGCTTTTTTGTAGAACTGTTTTTTGTCTGGATTTAAATGCAAATAAGTACCACTCAATGGGCTTATTTGCCATTTGCCCTTCTCTCAATTGTCAAGCTCTTGGATCCTATATTGGTATCTTAATGGAAGTGAGAACATGGGAAATTTTATAGTTTGTGAGTTTTATAAAGGCTATAACTTGTAGATAGCTATTGTATATCTTCTTGTGAACTAGACTAAGTTATTGGTTCTATGAATCTCTATAATTGATTGATATCACTTGCATTATATTGTCGAAGTTTGTATGAATGTTGAAAGTCCGTAACTACTCACTATTCTGATGCGATCTCTTGAGTATCATAAGATTTCTTTACGAAACGTAAGAAAACTCTTCTTTATTATATCTTTTCCATTCTAAAACCCTATCACAAGACGACTATTTAAAGAGAATAAAACCCTAGAATCCTAATCTAACTAGGAAAGATAATTACCAAAACTAATAAAATACTTAATATCTAACCTAACCACTAACTCACGGCCATATATATATTATAAATATACTAATCTAATTAATTAATAATAAGCTACTAACTAAACTAATAATTAAATAATAAATTAAATAATATATCCCAACATTCGACCCCGCTTGAAATGAATCTTGTCCTCAAGGTTCGAATCAATTTGGTCCCTCTCCTTTGTGTTTCCACCTATGTTTGACCTCATCGACTTGCTTCCCGATTGATGAATGACCAAGCTCTTTAACACATGGCTCTTGCTGACCCCAAGAGATTCCAAAGGCTACTTTTGCGAAAATACTCAATTTTTTTCCCGATAGATAAACTTTTTTAATCGTCTTTTCAGATTTTGTCTCCTCCAAACTGACCATCGGTTCTTCGTCTCCTTTCTTTTGAACACCATGGAAATCTCCCAATATCCATAGTAGCTCTTCGCTCTCCTCTCTGGTTAATTTCTCGTCTTCGTCCCACTTTATCTCAATTGACTCCGATTCTTCTTCTTTCAGCTCTTCGTCCCACTTTATCTCAGTGGAATTCGATTCTTCTTCTTTGGGCGAACTCACAAAAATTTGGGGCTCTTCGAAAAAGTCATCGTCATCCTTTTCCTCTCCCTCCGACGATAGGCTCGGCAGCTACGGTGGTGGCGATGGCCGTAGCGGTGACGGGCAGCGGTCCCTTCGGCAGCGGTCCCTTCGGCTTTTGTGATGGCGTTGACGTCGTCCTTGACTTTGTTCGAGCAATTTCTGAAAATTAATCCGTAATTTTTCTACGAATTTTTCCAATCGCTCCAACCGTCTTGTTTCTGACATCATGATTTTCACAAAGTTTTGATGTGATCTCAACTTTGCTCCAGCGTAGCTTTGAAATAATCGCTGCCTTGCTAACAAAGCGTTGGTGTTAATCGCAACTTCGCTCTGATACCAATTGATGCGATCTCTTGAGTATCATAAGATTTCTTTACGAAACGTAAGAAAACTCTTCTTTATTATTTCTCTTCCATTCTAAAACCCTAGCACAAGACGACTATTTAAAGAGAATAAAACCCTATAATCCTAATCTAACTAGGAAAGATAATTACCTAAACTAATAAAATACTTAATATCTAACCTAACCACTAACTCACGGCCATATATATATTATAAATATACTAATCTAATTAATTAATAATAAACTACTAACTAAACTAATAATTAAATAATAAATTAAATAATATATCCCAACATATTCATATAAAAACTTCAGCCCACGGAAAACTTTGCGTGAGCAACTTTTTTGCATGTTCATATAAATGAATTAATTTAGAAGTATCTGGCAGATGGCCCTAGGTTATTGAGCTGAACGTGTTGGATGGTTTTAAATCAAGATGCGTTGTCAAAGTAATTATCGCCATGAGTAAAGTAGAAAGTCTTGATCTTCGAGACTAGAAGGTGATTTTTTCAAGGTATGGACGACTTGTGATTTCTCTTTTATATAATGTATGGCCTTGTTTGTGCAGTTAAATGTGTGAAATAGTTGTTAATTAAATGAATGTATATTTTCATACATAGATCCACATATCAAGGATGACGTTGGTTGATGATATTATTCTGGCGAAGGTCACATGAAGGTTAGACAACTCCCTTGTCTAATATCCTTCGTCTAGGAATACACTTGTGTTTTTCTTGAGTGGAGTCGATTTGTTTTGGCTATTTAAACATGAATATTGTTATCAAACTGCTATTTATGCTTGTCAATTTGGAATGTATAGTATTAAAGTTATTTGTTTGTCTTATATATTAGTTTTACATTCTACATGCAGTGAACTTTAAGTGTGCTTATGTTTGCATCTGCAGGTTGTTCAAGTCAGTACAATGGTTGATGGTGTAATACGAAATTTGTAGAAATTAAGTTGTATCAAAATATATTGATTGACATACTCTTAGGAACATGTATCTATATGGAGGTATTTCAGTTCTAAGATAATTACATATATTTTTTTCTCTTTTTTGTATTTCGATTGAGGTTATGAAATATAATTAAGTAATTTTTTGCTCTTTAGTATGTTTTATATTTTTTTATTTCTTTTATATTGTGCGCTATGGTCACAAGCTATTCTAGCGGTATCTATATTAAAATGAAAATATTCAAAAATAATTTTTGTATAAAAATTATAAAAAAAATATTAATTACAAGTATTAGTGAGGAAAATACTTTGTCGTATTAAGTATTTGTAACAAATATTATTCTACAACTAAATATTAAATAATATTATAAAATTAACTATTGGTAACAAACATTATTTTTGTAACGACTCTAGAATGTTTTAGTGGGAATAATTTTGTTACAGTAGGTGAATATATTGTAACGAAAATACCTTAGTTACCAATACATTAGTAACGACAAGATAAAATTCGTTACCTTAACTTTTAGTGCTGAGCTTTAGAGGACAAGCAAAAGGTGACAAAAGCTTCGTCACAAAACGTTTTCGTAACAAAAAGATCACTTCTTGTAACGAACTTTTTCCTCGCGTAAAGTGTGTTTTTTTTGTAGTGAAAGTTGCCTACACATAAATGCTCTCCATGTACGACGAGGCCTGCCAAAGAGGTTGCCGGAAAGCGACATGAAAAAAACAAGGAGAAGTGCATCATATATATATATATATATATATATATATATATATATATATATATATATAGAGAGAGAGAGAGAGAGGGGCGGAGTCAAGAAGAAATTAGGGTTCTTAGTATATTTTTACTATGTAAGTGGATGAGAATGAACGGTCATGATTGTCTCAAACAAATAGACGGTCAAAATCAAACTACCAAGTACCACCTAAACACAGACCGGGTCAAGACATTTGACCACAAGTTAGGCCGACTCCACTACGGGGCTACTCAGGAGAATAATCTATTTGGGCCCAATTCACTTAAGAATCACAATTTAGCTCACAAACTTAACACTGGATTTACATTAGAGTTGGAACAAAAAATTTCTGGATTTAGATTTCATTAAAAAAAATTCCTTTTTTTGGCTATCAGTTGCAATCTCTATTTCCTCAGTCAATTCTTTTTAGGGGTTTTTTTATATAAACCCCAATACTTAAGAAAAAAGTATTGGGGTTTATACTTCTTTTAATAGGAAGAGGCCTAAGCTATTTTGCACCATTTGAGTAAAACCTACTTCTAACTTCAGCCATCCATTTTTTTTAACTATGCCCCTGCCATTTCATCAGCACTATCACTGCCCATCAGCCGTTTTTTATTTATTATTATCTTTTTTTACGCTTTTTAACGTTTTTTTCTCCATCGGTATATTAATCAAGTATGAAACATATTAATCGACTATGATGAAGTATAGTCGATTAAGGAACTGAGTTCTAAAAAAATACAACTACATAAAAACAAAAATCAACATTTTTTTTACAAAACAAATAACATATAAATAGTAATTGATTTATACAAATCGGATTCAATACACAAAAAATCCAAAAGTGAATTAAACAATGAAATCGAGTAACCTTAATCGATTACTAAAATACTAGATTAACACTTTAATCGACTATCAGAGCCTAGTCGATTAATTTAATCGATTAGCTAAAAACGTAGTTGATTAAGGGGTCCATCCTGCGCGAATTTCTCTACCCGCGCCGTCCTCTGTCCAATCTACCAAAAAAACCCTAGATCCGCTCTCCATCGCCACCACACCGCCGCCACATCTCACACACCATTCAAACAAAAAACCTGAAAAACAAATAAAAGAACAGAAAAAGAAAATTGATTGGCCCTTCTTCGTTTTCAAAAAAAAGCACCCACCACAACCTACACGGTGACTGAGGGGTTTTTGCACCCACCTCTGTCCAATGCCGCCGCTCAACACAACTAGCTTCCATCCAAAACTAACATAAAAACTTAATATGTTCTCATTAATTACAGACAGATATATACATATATTGATCCGAATAGTATCTATTAATCAGATGGTCAGATGGGAGAGCCGCCACAGAATACAATCGAGTATACGAAAGCGGACTCCACCACCACCACCGTCATCCTCTTCGTCATCTCTGTTGTCGTCGTGCGTCTCCCACGAGAGTGAGGAGCTGCAATATCTGGAGAAAAAAGAGAGAATAAAAAACCCAGAGAAAATAGAAGAAATAAACGAGAAAGGAGTGGGATAAATGAAAATTGAAATTAGAGTTTTGAAAGAGTACATTAGACAATTAATGATAGATTTGGAATTATGAAAATAGTATTTGAATGAAATATTAGCTAAAGGAGTTTTCTCTAATTATTTTTTAGATGGGGTTTTTTTAACCACAATTCTTAAATGGAGGATCTTGCTAATTTTCCCTTTTTTTAACAACTTACAGAACTAACGGTTATTCCTTCATGTTTGTTGTTTATATTATGCAAAAAATAATATATATTTTAATTTTCCCATGATCAATTAACCGAGAAAAAAACGGTATTTGTAATAGTCGCCCCAATACACAAGATTGCATCGTTCCATCACCGATAAAGTGATAATGCATTCTCCACCAACTTTTTAATCAATTAATTCGGTTAAAGTAGTTTGGTTTTTAGCAAAAGCAGTGGGATCATAAGCTGACACGTTTATGCAAAATAACTAGTTTAAGTAAAGATAGTTGATTAAGATATTTGATTATCCTTTGCATGATTTGATTTTGATTCTGATCTTTAAGTAGAATTGGAAGCTTCCTCTGACAGCGTGGCACCTATGATTTAGGAGATCACGTGTGAGTATCTATATAATAAATAAAAGTTGAATTTCATGCCTAATTGATTGACATTTGTCAATTTCAAATGCTGATATTCTTTAATTTCATCCCACATGTCCATTTCATTGGCTACGAAAATTAAGCAAAAAACATGTCATCATTTGTATAATTGTACATGTCATTAATTTTCATATATAGAAATTACCAATCAAAATTATAAATACCACATTTATCATATAAAAAAGTCATGCGTATGATATATATATATATATATATATATATATATATATTTATTGCATTTAATGTTTTTTATATTATTACCAAATGTAATTGATTGTTTCTTTTTTCATTGGTCATATATAAGAATATAAACCCCCTACCGATTCACTTTATTCCACCATCATTTTCATTCGATAAAAAACGTATGATTATGTGCGTTTTGTTTTGATAAAATCGACTCATTTTTTAAATTAGGTTTTCTTGATTTTTTTGCAAATGTTGTTATTTATTTCTTTATCTCATGATTTTACCAATATGTTTTATTTGGTTTTTCTTACTAATTAATATTTAAATTTTATTATAATGAATATCCTCTCGAAAACTACGTTCGATGGGTTTAGGAAAGACATGTGCCTCGCTTATACTTTTAATATGATTGTATCGTGCCGATTGATAGACGATGGTTTGCATAACAAAGAATTGGTATTTGGAAATTGTAAGGGATTATCATACTCGATTTTGAATGGAGAGACGAATGTTTTACCGTTACAAGGTCCTATGACAATGCCTATTTCGTTTACTGGACGGCCGACAAATTTCTCTCGAAGTTAAAAATATTAGTTCTTAGATATCGTTGATTTTCATTTTATTGTTTATGTTCTTCATGTAAGTATTGAATCTTGAAATTTATTTTGTTGAAAAATATTATCGAATTTTATATATTTAATAATGTTTGAAACAAAACATGTTTGGTAATGTAATTTTTAATTTCACTTTTCTGTATATGTAACTATATGAAACAAATTCAAGTATATATGTACAAAATATATACTAACCACGTCTTTCATATATATACTTGATTATTATATGTGTTATTATAAGCATTTATTCGATAACATATATTTGTATATTTGATATTATTTTTCCCATGATACGGTATTTTATTTATATATATATATATATATATATATATATATATATATATATATATATAATCAAAATATGTAGTTTATATAATTTGCTATATATTATACTGCCTACAAATACGTTAAAAAGATCCAACTCATAATTAAATAAATATCTTATAATAGATAGGTATTTTTATAATTCATCAAACTAATGAGTAAACAAAAAATCAAAACAGTTAATATTATTACGTATATATGCATATATCTACACATGTTAGTGGGTATTATTACGTGCACTAGCCTGGATGGAAAAAAAGATTTCGTAATATTCCGTATACTACAAAATAATATATTGACACGCATTGTGTTGCTATATGTTCCTAAAATAGTTCTATATTCATTTTTTTATTAGTCTTAGATTTTTTATGTGTGCAATATTTCGATAAACAAGTGTTGTAAATTGCCTATTTAAGATTTTCTCGATCTATTTATTCCCATTTTTAGTCTATCACAATTAGGGCTGAAAGTCGGAAGGATCGGATCGGAATTAGCCTTTTCAGAATATTTCCAAAAAAGTTCGGAAGTACAAAATCAATTCCAATTCCAATTCCAAAATTTCGGAATCTAAAAATTCATTCCAATTCCAAAAGGCCCGGAAATTTCGGAATTTCGGAAATTTTTCGGAAATGACATAAGTATTAAAATTTCGAAACTTCGCTGAAAATTTCATAATTTGCTAAAAATAAAAACATCCACGTCGATAAAAATAACTACTAAATTTCACTTCAAAAAATAAATAAAAATAAACGACATCATAATATCCAATAAAACTTCTAGCAAAAATTAAATAAACTCCTCGGCTTTGCACAAGAAATAATAAACGTAAAACTAGGGTTTTACATAAAATAAACTAGGGTTTTTTTAGGTGACATGGCCCATAAAGAATAAATACAACTAAATAATGTAAAATAAGTATAATATAATATATATATATATATATATATATATATATATATATATATATATATATATATATATATATATATTACTCAAAGATGTATTTTCTGGAAAAAAATCGGTTTTTTTCAGAAAAAAATCGGAATTTTTTCGGAATTAATTTCGGAAATAATCGGATCGGAAATCGGAAATTCCAATTTTTTTTTATATAATTCCAATTCCAATCCAAAAAAATCGGAAAAAATCGGAAATCGGAATTTCGGAAATTGGAATGAAAAAAGTTGTTCCAAAATCGGAACTTTTCGGATCGGAACCGGCGGAAATCGGAATTTCCGTTCCAACTTGCACCCCTAATCACAATCCATTGTTTATACAATTGTTCATTCTCATAAAAGAAAACCTTAATCTATCTGTACGACCTAAGCTTTGAAAAAGTTATCAAATTTCAAATATCATAGTATACCAATAAAAAATTATCTAACAAATATCAAATTAGTTTATCATTTCAATTGGTACGATATTGCTGCAATATTGAACTTATACGAGATTTAATGCAATCCATTATAATGTGGGTAAAGATATAGACATCCTATCATGGAAAAAAATATTTAACTATAAATATTTTGGCTAATTTTTAAAGTTAAAGTTTTAAATCATAGAAAAATAAAAATATTAATGTAAGGATATCATAGCGTAAATAAATGATTAGTAAATATTTTAACAACGTATATATCCCACTATATTTTGATATTGGAATACATGAGTTCTTTGTCTAACTTACAAGTTATGTATCTAAATTAATAAAATATTCTTAAATTTTCTATTTCCCATCATATAAAATCAGATATATTTATTTTAATTAAAATTTTAAAATATTTGTAAAATAAAATTATTTATTTTATAATGTTTATAAGAATCTAATATCGATTCTATATCTCTACTTTTTTTTTAAATCACAATATATTCGACTGATTTACACAAAAAAATCAATTAATTTTTCTTTTTCCATTTATTATTTATATAAGCATTTTATAGTGACTTATGTTAATTGAAATTTGATCTATTTTCATTAACATCAGGCTTTATGTTAGTTTCTAACATATGATCATAGGTGTAAATCAATTTAAGTTGTATATTAACAGGGATAAATTACGAAAACCCCCTGAACTTAGGTTAATTTAAGAAAAATACCCACATATTCGTAATTACAAAAACTCCCCTAATGTTTGTTTCCGTCTTACATCGACCCCCTTACAGTATGACTTTTCACGGAATTGTTTTTATTACTTGGAATATTATATTCCCCGAAAATGTTGATTCTACCCTGCACACGCGACATTTCTTTATGGTACTTTTTAAATAAAAAAATTACCCTGATGGGGACTTTACACGGAATCTTAATTTATTCTTCTTAAATAACACCTTCATAACTTTTTAATATTACCTTTACCTCCCCTAAGGGAATAGGATTAGGAATAAGATAAGGATTTGAAATAGATTATGATAACAATTATAACTAGCATTAGTATCCAGATTATCATTAATATAGAAATTAGTATTAACATTAGTACATGTAAATTATCATTAACACTTATAACATTAACGTATTAGTATTAGTAATAGAATTAATATTTGCATTAGTATTAGTATTAGCATTAGTATTAGTATTAGTATTAGTATTAGTATTAGTATTAGTATTAGTATTAGTATTAGTATTAGTATTAGTATTAGTATTAGTATTAGTATTAGTATTAGTATTAGTATTAGTATTAGTATTAGTATTAGTATTAGTATTAGTATAAATATATGTATTAGTATCAGTATCAGTATTAGTATTAGTATTAGTATTAGTATTAGTATTAGTATTAATATTAGTATTAGTATTAATATTAGTATTAGTATTAGTATTAGTATTAGTATTACTATTAGTATTAGTATTAGTATTAGTATTAGTATTAGTATTAGTATTATTATTATTCTTATTATTATTATTATTATTATTATTATTAGTGTTGATATTATTATTATTATTATTAGTATAGTATTAGTATCAGTATGAGTACTACTACTAGTATTAGTATTAGTATTAGTATCAGTATTAGTATTAGTATTAGTATTAGTATTAGTATTAGTATTAGTATTAGTATTAGTATTAGTATTAGTATTAGTATTAGTATTAGTATTAATATCAGTATCAATATCAGTATCAGTATTAGTACGAATATCAGTACGAGTATCATTATCGGTATTAGTATCATTATTAGTATCATTATTAGTATTACTATTAGTGTTAATATTAGCATTAGCAATAGTATTAATATTAGTATTGACATTAGTATTGGTATTAGTATTCATATTAGTAATGATATTGATATTAGTATTAGTATTAGTATTGGTATTCGTATTAGTATTAATATCATTATTAGTATCATTATTAGCATCATTATTAGTATAACTATTAGTGTTAGTATTACCATTAGCATTAGTATTAATATCAGTATTAACATTAGTACTGGTATTAGTATTGGTATCAGTATTGGTAATAGTATTAGGAGTAAAAAGCAGTTTACCCCCTAAATTAAAGGCTGTTTTGCACTTTGCCCCCCAAACAAAAAAATTTTGCACGTTTTTACCTAAACTTGTTAATTCATTGCACGGTGCCTCATAAAAGGAATATTCCGGCAATTTTGACCGGAATGAGAAACCATGTGCGTTGCACGTGAAATTTGTAGGGGTAAATTTGTCCCTTCACTTATATCCTATGTATTAATATAAACTAATCATTAAAAATAAAATTAAAAAAGAAAAAGAAAAAGAAAGCTGCCACCATCCCGTTGGCCATTAAAAAAACCCCAAACTCTTCCCACACCGCCATTTTTCATCTATCTTCATAGATCAACTCTGTTTCTTCTTCTTCTCAGGCTACATCGAAGAATTCCACAGTTCACACGGGATTTCATACCCATATTATAAAATACATAAAGTTTATGAATCACTCGTATCTAACTATTAAAAAGAAGGAAAACTAAATAAAAAAAGAATATTGTCATCTTCTTCCCTTGGCCGACCCCTGTCTGCAAATCATCATCATCACCTCCAACTTTCCTACCTTCATTTCGACCTCTAAACTTTCATTCCATGAGTCCTGCTAACCACCACTGCCCGATTCGTCGGCTTAATAACCCCCTTCCCTCTCAGCTTCATCAACGCCGACAAAGCAATACCTGTGCGCGGGCAGACAAACATTCCGGTCGAATCCACCATTGCCACGGCGTCCATCAGAGCAAACTGGGTCGGAGTTCTTCAGAGCATAAACTGCTCTGTCGATTGAAAAATTAAAATAAGCATTACAGGCCCAACACAAACAAACCACCGCCTCCGACCCTCTTTCTCAACAAACTCTGCTCACCTCCAGACACAATCAAGCTAATACATGAAAGTGATATTTGGAAAGCGGAAGCATACGACAGCGGGTGTGGGGAAGAAACGAACAAGAGGAAAACGGAGAAGATAGAGGAAAGGAAAACGGTGATAAAAGGGGAAACGGAAGAGGGTTTTTGAGAGGAGAAATAAAGAAGGGTGATTGGACAACCCGCCATAGTAAGAATCTATGGAATTGTTTCTTGATGATGGTCGTACGGGAGCCGCCGGCGGCGGCGGCACCGTCGTTATCCTTGAACAATCTCCGATCTATGGCGGCGGAGATTGACCTGTAGGAGATTTGCTCCACCTTCATCGCCGCTGTCTTTACAATCCCTTTATAGCAGCTGCAATCCTCTCAATCTCTCCGAGTTACAGGGCAGCAAAGGAAATTGACTTTTTATAATTTGAGTTGGGATTTCTTTTGGCTGGGCTTGGAGATGGGTTGGGATGGTAGTGCGTTACAACGCTTTTTCTTTTCTTCTTTTTCTTTTTGTTTTTTTGCTTATTTATTTATTTAATTTATTTAAATGATTAATTTATATTCAATATATAGGATGTATATGAATGGACAAATTTATCCCTCCAAGTCTCACGTGCAATGCACATGTTTTAGTATTCCGGTCAAAATTGCCGGAAAATTTAGTTCAGGAGGCACCGTGCAAGGAATTAACGAGTTTAGGTAAAAACGTGCAAATTTTTTTTGTTTGGGGGGCAAAGTGCAAAACGGTCATTAGTTTAGGGGGCAAACTGCTTTTTACTCTAGTATTAGTATTAGTATTAGTATTGGTGTTGGTATTAATATTTGTAGGATTACTATTATTAATAGTATTAGTATTAGTATTGTATTTGTATATTAGTATTAGTATTAATATTACTATTCTTATTAGTATTTGTATTAGTATTAGTATTAGTAATAGTATTAGTATTAGTATTAGTATTAGTATTAGTATTAGTATTAGTATTAGTACTAGTACTAGTATTAGTATTAGTATTAGTATTAGTATTAGTATTAGTATTAGTATTAGTATTAGTATTAGTATTAGTATTAGTATTAGTATTAGTATTAGTATCAGTATTAATAGTAGTATGTAGGGCTGGAAAATAATTACCGCCTACCGAATACCACGGTATACCTACCAAACAATACCGAAAAATTACCGAAACTTCGGTAACCATTACATTTGGTACGGTATTAGTACCGTACCACTATTATACGGTACGGTAGCGGTATCGTCTTTCGCTACCATGGGAATATCGTACCGTACCACAAATTTGAATTTTATAATTTAATTAATGTATATTTATTTTATATTGGTAAGTAATTAACTAAAATTAAACTTACTACATAAAATAAATAGGTCGAAACTTAAAAAAGTTGAAATACAGTTCTTAAAAAATTATGAGAAAACATTGAAGCTTAGTGCAACAAAAAAATGTACATCCCATTTGGTTTCATTGAAATAATAGAACTGCAAATTGAGATTGAAAAAAAAGATCATGAATCTAGTAATCTTATTTTGTAAGGTGTCACTAAATCAATGAAGTTACAGTTTGATAAATATTGAAGGAGTGTTGAAAAATTGAATAAGATCATGTAAATAGCCAATGTTCTTGTTTAAAGTATTGTGTTTTTATAAAGATCGTCTTCATAGTATAACAAATTAAAATTAACGGTAGAGTACCATATACCGATATACCGTACCGAAAGTAACGGTATACCGAATAACGGTATACCGCACTTGTTGGTACGGTAACGGTATCGAATTTTTCAATACCATATAATTCGGTAGGTACACGGTATTGATCAAAATATTCGGCAACCGTACCGAACCCACCCCTAGTAGTATGAGTATCGATGTTAATTAGTATCAGTATTAGTATCGATATTAATATCAATATTGGTATCAGTATTGGTATCAGTATTGATATCCGTATTGGTATCGGTATTGGTGGCGTATACATCGATTCCTTATCTCTTTTGCAATATTTATAAGTTGTATTGTTGTTTGAGTAATGTGCATCACTAATTGAACATCGTTAGTAATAAACTTACAGGTTATTTGAATATCTATTGTGTTATTTCTCTACTACCGTATTTGTTGTTAACTTAGTTATTTTGCAGAAGATTGACATGATGTAGTAGATTGCATTCCACGAAATAGAGTTTATACCATATGTTTTAAATGATTTCACTTAATCTTCATATCGTGTTTTGCGTGCTTCGTATTTTCTTCTTTATAATATATAATTAAATTTCTTATGTTACAATTCTTGATTAAGAAATAAAGTTTTATGTTTTTTTATTTTATTTCCTTCGATTTTTTATACTTGAATTTGTGTTGTTATACAGAGATAGTCATTTCAATATTATTATTATTTCTCATTTCAAAACTGACATCCGTGCAACGCACGGGTGAAGTACTAGTTTGTATTACACCATGATTATTAGTTTCAATTTAAAAAAAAAAAAAATTGAAATCATATGTTGTGTATTAATTAATTGTAATTTAATAATGGAGATGGAGCAAAAGCAGCCTATGTTTGTTGTAGAATCATTCATTTTCTCCAAGAAACTGACCTGGTTTCAAATCTCAATAATAATTACAAAGATAAGAAATTGTGTATCTTGCAGTCCCATTTAATAAAAATTAAAAAAACAAATTTAAAAAAAACAAGAAAGACACCAAGTATATATTATGTTATTCTCAAGTGTCTTGTTTGGTTAAGAAGATTAGTTATGATTAATTAAATAATTGGACTTTGTTTCATATTTGATATTTCCAATAACTTGTGGGTCGAACAGCAAATATTACATTATTAATAAGTGTTCGTCTTTGGCAATTTTTACTTATCGAATCTTTGAGTTTTGGTCTTCGTTCGTCCGAGATTTCGATTTTACTTGTATATATTTTGCTTTTCTTATTTATTTCAGTTTTAGGTAAAGAAGTTATTTTTGTCAATTCGAAAGGATTTTGGAAGTGAAGCTGTGAATCAAACCAAATACGTGCAAAAGTGTATTCTAGCAGATTGTAACAGTGTTTGGTATTTCAAGCATAAATCCGATATCCGATTGAGCTAATTCAAGTAGACATAGAAAGCCAACTTCCAGAGCTACAACTTTTGTAATAACTTCTGAATTGCACGAAAATTCACCGACAACATATATAAAAATGTTATCTTGTCAACTGAAAACAATAGTAAGAAATATAACGTAAACTCCCTTTTCATCGTCTATGGCGGAGACGTTAGCCTTTTTGGATAATCTCTGCTTGAAAATAAAAATAAAACAATCGTGGTGATAACGAAACATGAAAGAATATACAAGAAGAAAATAAAATAGGGCGAAGTGAGAATATATTATTCAATATCTTCAAGTGTATCCAAAGCACATTGCATAATGCTCTCTACATAGTACAAAGAAGATCACTATAAGGTCATGAGTTACAAGAAAATTAAATGGACTTAAACCCCTTTTAACGTACACACTAAATTCATGGTGACTCAACGGCCCGTTAGGGTAGCAGACTCAGACCTGGTGCCCGACAAATATTTGATGGATGGATGTAAATTCATATAGGACCTTTCACCAACGTAACTTACCATCCCCGGAACCAGTTGAGCTATATCCATACAAGCAATTCTTTTTCAATTATTCTATCCAATGAAAGTGGAAATATATTAAGATTGTTATTATTTTTTAAAATTTAAAATACATAATATTGACGTTGAGGGGACAAGTGTTACAAATAGAACTTTAAGGGGTCTATGTTACATAGTGGCTATACTTAAGGGGTGCAAAATGTATACAACTCTTAATTTTTATTTTCTTCAGTTTTTAGTTTATCCAGTTCTTGTGACGCAAGATGACGTCATGCACTCTTTGTTTCTAATTCTTACTCACTGAATTTACATTTACACCACAAATTCTCTCTGGGTTTGGATCTCCACCAAAAAAAGGTTCGATTTTTAGGCTCGCAATTGCAATTTCATCCTTGAATATTTTTTAATTGTTTTTTCAATTTTTATTTTATTTTAAATATGGTTTCATCACCTCGTGCTCGATATTTGTTATTTTATTAATTCAAGATTTTGATGCTCCAGTGAGATGATTCAAGTTGAATAAAGATATGTCAAGTGTTCATTTCTTTAAAGAATATAACGCGGCATTCCTTGTAAAAAGTATTTTAGTAATCACAAGTAAACCTGATTTGCCAAGAAATTAAATAATGGAGTTTCAGATTCCAGATGATATAATAAATAAATAAATAAATTGCTAAGAAGAGAGATGTGTTTCAATCAGTTGGGTGCTGAAAATAATTAACATACAAAAAGGCGGGGGGCGGCCTCCCATTTTCGACCGCAGATCGAATTACGGAACTAATGGTTACAGCTGAGTGAGTTTACCCTCTTATTTTCATGTTTTTTTTTTTTTTTTTGTTTCCATGAATATGAAGAAATATAGTTATTTGTATAAGAAATTCCTAAATTTTTTATTTACATTTAAATCCAATTCATATGGTAAAAAAACTCTTCGTAATGGTGTATTCAGTTCGTTAGATAATATTCTCAACCTCGGTTGGTTTGTCGGGATTGGGGCCGCAGGGGGCGAAGGGGTAGGAGTAAGTCTTAGAACCGAGAGACGGGTTTATTTTCACTTGGGAACGATTGCTATAGTGATTAGTGAGTAATTAGTGCGATATATTATGTAAATGTGAAATATTTTCCCCTTTATTTAGAGATGCCTACGAAGAGTAATATAATGTGCAAAAGGCTTTAATAGCGCATGATTCCTTCGTGTTTGGTGTTTATATTATGCTACCAACAATTTTTTTTTTAATTGTCTTATGATCGGTTGGCAGCGTTCTACGGAAAACGTCAGCCAGTGATGCAGTTCGAATGCTATATTTTAATCATTAATACAAAATTCTATCAACTTGGCAACTTGTATATGGACTCGGCAAACTGTGTTCTGGTTATGAGAGTTTTTTTTCTTTTTTTTTTTTTTTTTGAATAAAGAAATGCTTTCATCTTTTTGATATATTATAAAGTTATGATTATTCAAATCCAACTTGCTCTAATTGCATGGAGTTTCTTTATGTCTTAAGAATCCGATAGTGCCATGTGCATGGATTCCTTAATCTCTTTTTCAAGACTTAAAATCTTGGGATTCACGAAAATAATCAAACTATACTGCACAAAGAAATAAAAATCGGTTTTTGCAGTTCAATCCTAGAATGGTTTAGTTTTTTAGTCGATAATGTTCGTGGGTTTTTTTTTTTTCAGGTATTAACTATGCCGATGAAGCTCGTATAGTTTGATTTTAGCATAACTTGTTTCTGGTGTTTTCATCAAACAATGGAAACTGCAGAAGTGAACTCTTCGTTAGGTTACGGAAAATCTCCATGGGTGTTCAAAGGCAGGCAAGTTTGCTATCTCGTTTTCGAATAATACATTTGTTTATTTTTAATTTCATTGCAACTCTCTGTTCATGTAAGGAAATTATTTAGTTTTAAAAAAAAAAGTACGTTCTTGAAATTTCAGTGCCTTGTACCAGCTGCATCTCGTCAAGGCAGAGACAGCTCGAGCTTTTATTCCGAAAGAATTCAAATTGGTGGAGGCTTTTGGGTAAACTATTAACAACTTGTATTTTTAAATAAATATTTTTCGATATTCATTCTCTTTATTTAATACAAGTTGGACCTACAGATATACACTCGGTGGATTCTTTCTTGCTAATTACGAGGACAGTCCTGCTGGCAAATTTGATGAGGTTGTTATTTATTTCTGACTAAAATCTTCGAATCGATTAATCTCGACTAACTAATATATAATATATAAATGAATTATTCGTAAGTTCTTGGGATTTGCCATTTTGTTTAGGAAATAGGAAGAAGCATATACCGTAATGAATTAAATATAGGGTCAACTAGCATTAACTTTATTTTTCGCAATCGTGCTTTTTTCAGCTTGTCGTCATAGCAGGAATCCTATGGAATCCACCTACGTCGTGTGCGTAAGTTTTCCGTTCCGCCGTAACTTTTTACTTCTTGGGCATGATCGCAAAAGAGTATACAGAATCTTACTCTGTTTGATTAGTATGTGCTCAGAAAATGTCTAGATCAAATTGGCGTCGTTTAATGCAATCTCGTTGCTCGATTTTTGGTACTCGGAAACTATGCACTGATGAAGTAGATTTTAAAAGTATTTAGACTGACGTAATAGTTTTCTGGTAATAATATCATTATCCGACAGATGGGCTGCAAGAGTTCTGGTGAGCAGTGACAAGGCATGCGTCCATGGTCGAAAGGTAGCGTTTTTAATACACACGATTCAGTATTTATTATATATGCCGTCATTTGTAATTGAGTTTGTGCGTAGGATTTCGTTTCGATTTAACTTCAAGAAACTATTAAAAAAAAAATTAAAGAAATAACAGCATTACTATTCTAACGCGGTTTTGCAGGATGTTGGACTTCCGAGTCAAGTTGCAAATTTTACGAAGGTGAGCCCTCAAATTTTATATATTCCGTCCAAATGCAGAGTAATCAAATGTCAATTCCCCGTTTTTTTTTTTTCGTGTCACTATTGGTAGTGTGGGGGTGGATTGTTATTTATAAATTTAGTTAAATTTTGTGCTGTAGAATATCTAATAAGAATTGATTTTTTTTGTCGAACATGACACGGTTTGGTTTGCGTTAAACTAGAGTGTTACAGCACTTCCTGCGACAAAGGGAAGTCGATTCGGTGGGTTTATGAACAAGATTGGCTTGGCTCATAATAATAATAATAGCACGAAGAACTGTACGAATATACAAGTGAATGAGATGAACAATCATACGGCAACTGGCATTTGCACTATCAACCTTTCTCCTGCTGGTAGGTAGGCTATATATATATATATATATATATATATATATATATATATATATATATATATATATATATATATATATATATATATATATATATGATCAGCTAGCTCTATGTTGTTTTATTGTCTCATCTTTGTGTTTGTTTTGCATTATACGTATGTTTAATTTAACCTCGACAAAGCAATGGCAGCACCTCAAAATGACGCAAAAAGATGGATCGGTCCTGCAATCAAAATGTCCCTTCCAAGCTTTAGGTATTTTACATTTTTTCCCTAATTTTTTTTTTAATTTTTAATCAGAATTAACCGTATTTGGGTCTCTGATATGCAGCGGCCGCACTGAATATAACCCTCACCTCCTAAAGTACTCTTGCCAGATCGAATGCAGGTTTATTTTCCTATTTTTATTATTTGTACCATGATTTAATCAATTTGATCATGATCTATATTATTGGTTCGTTAAAATTTAACATTTGCATATTCGAAATTCCCTAGTGCATAAACAATTAATTATGTTTGATTGAATGCCTAATTTTTTGTTGATTCATCGAAGGTTGAGGGCAGTGAAAGCGGCTAAAGTGTGGGGCCCATCTACATCAAATATCGAAGGTGAAACAATTTCTGAAGTGGAATCTGCAAATGCAGATTCCGTAAATTATAAAAGAAACCTCTGTATATCAGTTATGCTATCGAAGCCGATTTTAGCTTTGGAGTTCAATTGCCTTGAAATGAAAGTCGAAGCTCCCACTGTTGTTTCTCAATAGAGAATACTGACCTAGTTTAAACGCGAATAATGTGTCTCGTTAATTTGTATCTTCCGTTATCAACATTTGGTAAAATAGCATTAATTCAGTCTTTCCTTATGCTCCGATTATTTCTTCAAAAAATGTTTTTGTGTCGATGCTTTTACTTTGTGTCTTTGGATAATAATATAAACCCAAAAAGTCGAGCATTTGAAATTACAACAGTGAACCGATAACACGATAACATTATACAACAAATTGCAAAACTTGAAATTCATTCAACTCGCGACATTCATCTTTACCGGATCATCATTCTTACAGAAATTTTAGATTACAAGCAGAGTCAAACGGAAAAAAAAAAAAAAAAAAAAAAAAAAAAACGAACGAATGTGGTTGTTCTACATCGAGAGATGTCGAACATTTTTAGTTAATTACAATTAAATATCGAAAAATGTACGAATTAGAAATCTTGCGGTAGAGGTTTGCCTTGCAAAAAAGCTCTAAATAGAACAAGTGATCTTTCTGGCTGCGAAAATGGTGCTTCATGAGATGCCCCTCTTATCGTTGCAAATGACAGCTTATTATTACCATATACCTGTGTCCACCCCCCTACCTGAAAAATATTTAATTAATATTACAATTAAATTATTTATTTTCCTTCCACGATTTTTTTTTTCTTTTTCCTGATATTTTTCGTAATTTAAAAAAACAAATAGAATATACCTGCATCCCAGCAAACCACACCCGATACGGTGTACTTGTCCTCAATCGTAACTCGCGTGCCAGTCTATGAACCAATTTCCGGCTTCCGGTTAAAGGTATCACCGAATCTTGATCGCCACTGTTATATAAAAAAAAAAGAATTAGTAATGTATAATAAATAAATAAATGGTGAAAAAGAAATCTAGATTATTAAAAGAAACTTCCACCTGTAAACCAAGACTGGGATTCCTGCCTCGACTATCCTACCGACAATATTAATCGTAGGTATCTCTAAATCGAGCAGTTCGTAATCCAATATACTGAAAAAAACACAAGATTATTTATTACAAAAGGAGTTCGAAATTAAATTCTTTAAAAATGTGACAAGAAAAATCTCACTTGCTACAAACAAGCCATCGATTGACCCCTAAAAGACGCGCATGGAGAGCCCTTTGAACGTCTCGTCTATTCAAGTAATTTACCGTTTCGTCCTCCACGCATACATCTACTTTATCAGTCATTTGCTGCAAACATCAAATAACATTATTCAACATAAATACTTGAACTAAATCGGCACAAAATAATAAACGCGAATTAAAATTCGATATATAATAAATAATACCTGAGGAACAAGGGCTTTGGATTGAGAGAGAACAGAAGAGATACAAACATCGAGCGTGACGTCGTATTTATCGACGAATTTACTCGTTTCGATAGTAACAAGTGACATCACTTTCGAACAAATTGGAGATAAAGAAGCTCTGTAATACTCACTAACATATCTCGAATAATTGCATGCAGAAGTGAACACTTTGAACGTTGTATCGGATATTAGTCCGTGTGACCATAAAAACTCGGCCCTTGAATTGAAATCGGTCGCAAATTCTAGTACCGGATTTCCGAGCTGCAATACCAACATTATTATTATTATATATAATGACATAATTTAAATTTAATTATTGCATCTAATTTTTTTGATTAAAGAACTCACTGCAATTCCTTTCAAGTTGAAGATTTTTTCTTTTTTGTTGAATTGAAGAATCAGCTCAGTCAGCTGAGGAATGTAGTGGCCTGACAATATATAATTAATTAATAAATTAAACTTTGTCTATAAAAATTGACAAATATTGGATTTTTATTTATTTTTTATTTTGGGAATATAAATGTAATATACCGGCATAGCTCTCTCCTGTAATAAACAAGCTTCTGTCTTTGTACTGTGGGAATTTGAGGAACCAGTTTTGCAAGAATACCAAGTTGTCTTCAGCTATTATTATTATTATAAAACACAATACAAAAAAACTTTCATATTATTTATAAAAGCATTTTAGCATTTCGGAATAATAATAATAATAATAATAATTAATAAATAGGGCAAATTTCGGAAATCCCTGAGTTATGATCAAATTACGAAAACTCCCCTCATGTTTGGGTAATAACGACCAACCCCCTCAACTATGTATTATCTTGCGAAAATATTACGAAAATACCCCTCCAGAGGTAAATTTAGGGACGTTAAATCAGTAAAATCGAACCGAAATTTCTGTACGCGAACATTTTATACCGTTTATCGAACTGAATATTTAAAAGGAGGGGGCTGACTGTAATTACCCAAACAAAAGGAGATTTTCGTAATTTGGTCGTACCGCAGAGGATGACCGTAATTTGCCTAGATAATTAAATTAAAAAAAAAAATTGAAAAATATATACCTGTGATCTTGTCATTAACACCGTCATAAGAGGAAGAGTTTGCAGAATAAGAAAACCCAACTCCAATTGGTGACTCTAAGTACAAAACATTTGCTTCTGCAAAATTCAAAAAAAAAAAAACATTAATTAATCACCAAATTATTATTATTATTATTATTATTATTATTATTATTATCAAATAAAAAGAAATGTGTGGAAAAAGAAATAATAATACCTTTGTTCCAGCTAAATTCATTTGTGACAAGAGCATTCCCACTGGGTCTAAAAGGACCGTTCTCAGAAAATGCACCGACGCCCAAAGAAGAACAACCAGGCCCTGCAAAATGTAATAATAATAAACAATTATTAATATTTATTTATTTTTTATTACAAAAATTTGGGATGAAATAAATTAAACAATGTGGGTTGTTACTGTAAGAAATAATAATAATAAAAAAAAAAAAAGAAACCTCCATTTAACCAGAGAACAAGAGGCTTAGAAGCAGGGTCGGTTTGGGCTTCAACGAAATAGTAAAAGAGAGCTCTTTCATTATTATGGTCGACGAATACGTAACCAGAATATTGTTGGAAGCTGACTCGGCCGGGTTGACCAGGTAACTCGGTTATTCTATCATCTGATGCTGATACTGATGCTGACACAGAATATAAAGAAGAAGAAGAAGAAGTGATGGAAAAGCAAATGTGTGTAGTTAAAGCTAAAGCTATTAGCTTTATTACAACGGCTCCCATGTCTGATGAGAGAAGTGTTAAAAGGGGCTTCTGTAATAAATAAAAAAGGCAGCTCCTGAAAAAATGTAAGAGAGAATTGGGGGTGGTGGGGGGGGGGCAATGCGCATTATATATGAAAGGTTGAGGAAAGGGAGCCATCTTCTTTTCTTGTCATTATTCTTTTTTTTTTTTTTTTTTTTGTCGTTTTCTTACAGATTTTTCATTTTTACTGTGTGTGTGTGTGTGAGAGACTGTGTGTGATGTGAGGTGTCAAGAGTCAAATATCATTCTCAATATGACTTGGCACTCTCACTGTGTGTACTGTGTGTGTGTGTGTTGGGGGCTGAATCAAGAAGAAAAGAAAGAGAATTGAAACTGGCTTCTGAAATATTGCATAGTGCAATTTTTGTATTTTTTTTCTTCTTTTCTGAAATCATTTGGGAGTGCAATAGTAGCAGTACATCTCTAGCATGGTTCCGGAACGTCGCGGACCTCGGCGTTCTGGTTCTATTGCAACGTCGCGGCTGGAATGGATAAATTATAATTAAAATGCTAAAAATTGGAAATTATGTCAAATTATTTTTTAATATTAATGTTACAGTACAATAATATACAAACTATCAATAAATCTCCAATTTTAATTTTAGAACATTTTTTTAGACGTTGAGAAATTAGAATTAAGGCTGAAATTGCAAATTATGAAATTATCTATTTACTTTAAGTGAAATAGAAAATAATTAGGACTAAATTGCAAATTTTAAAAACTTAAACAACATGTGGTTCCATATCCCCAAATAAAACTACGTTTAGAGTGCTGGAGCTAATTGTAATTTTATTTATTTTTTTTACTTTTGATTAAAAGTTAAAACCTTAGTTTGAGATCACTAAATCGTTGTTGGAGAAGTAAATTAGATGATTCATGGAGTTCAAATTCCGTTCTAGCCCGTTTCGGTATGTGTGACAGCCGTGACCATCCGAATTTATTGCATTGTCCCGACGTTCCGACCGTTTTTTACCCATTTGAAACGTTTTTGGTCGTGTAACAGTTTTGTTAGGGAATCCGGAACGGAGAGGGTTGTTCCCATTCCATTCCGGGCATTCTGACGAACCCCGATCTCTAGTATAATTTGCAAACTATGTTATGAAAATAAAATATAAAACATAAAAAGTGATATATATTTTCAAGAAATAAAATGATTTTTTTTTTTTGAAAGATTTAGAAAGAATAATTACAGTCCCAATGAGAAGTGTATAAGTCATAATAAAAGTTGAGTTTGTACACAGAAAAGTGTGTTTTAATTTTACCAGAAAGAATGGTGCATGTGACAGCTAAGGGGGTCATTATTTCATTCAAGTGTAGAAAGAATTTTGCTGCCTGTTTAATAAAATGATTTCACCCAAGAAAGAAAGAAAGCATTCATTCATTTGTTGCTTTCATTATACAGAGAATATTAGTAACTTTTGGTTGTTTCTTTGGCTGATACTAAAGTCATTGGGAAAATAAACCTCATTTCATACTCCCAGAGAATTTTTCAGAAATCTTTCTGGCCAACTGGATCATCATTCTCTACATTGACAATTACTCATATACCTAACTTTGTTCACCATTTTTTTTCTTTAAAAAAACAAAAGAATTAAGTCTTTCTGGTATAAAACTTGTATCAAAGGTGAAATTCCTCGCCCCAGGGCTCCCATCCCTTGGTCCGACAAGAATTTGATAGAGAAATATAAATTATGGTAACTCAACAGTCCATTAAAGTAGCGGACTCGAACTTGGTGCCCACAAGGAACCAACCCTTATTGGAGTTGAAATTCCCATACTACGGCTGCCAGGATTCAATTCTAGGATCTTGTACCAACTTACCACCCCGTAACCAGTTGATCTACACACATGCGGCCAAAAAAAAAAAAAATTGCATAAATGGGATTGGGTTAATAGATTTGGAGTTAATAGAGCTACGGTGTTAACGAGTCGAGCTTGGCTGTTTTGCCGAGCTCGAGCTCGAGTCCATTTTTTTTTTTATCTTTTTAATTTTTTAATTTTTTAATATTTTTATTTTTATTTTTATTTTTATTTTAATTTTTAGAATTTTATTATTATAAATTATAATATTTTTAATTTTTTTAACAGTACAAGTCTTTACCACCACCTGGATTCGCCACTGCGTGCGGCGCCCCTCAGATGAGAGATCAGCTTGATCCCTTGAGCAATACTAGTTTTGCCCTGCCTCAGGGTCTAGCGGAGTCCCTTCTTCTACGTCAAGTCGAAGACTGACAAGTTTCTTGATACGATATATTAAATAATATATCGATTAATTATTAGTTAGTTAGATTTTAATATTTAATATATTATTTAAGTATTGTTTGAGTTAATATTTTATTATTAATTAATTAGTATAGTATATTTATATTGAAATAGCCGTATGATAGTTTAGGGTTAGGAGATTATTAGGTATTTAATTAGTTTAGGTAATTATCTTTCCTAGTTAGATTAGGATTCTAGGGTTTTATTCTCTTTAAATAGTCGTCTTGTGCTAGGGTTTTATAATGAAGAGAAATAATAAAAAATAGTTTTCTTACGTTCAGTAAAGAAATCTTATGATACTCAAGAGATCGCATCAATTGGTATCAGAGCGAAGTTGCGATAACACCAACGCTTCGTTAGCAAAGCAGAGATTATATCAAAGCTAAGCTGGAGCAAAGTTGAGATCACATCAAAACTTTGTGAAAATCATGATGTCCGAAACAAGACGGTTAGAGCGATTGGAGAAATCCGTAGAGAGATTACGGATTGATTTTCAGAAATTGCTCGAACAAAGTCACAGACGACGTCAACACCAACACAAAAGTCGAAGGGACCGCCGCCCATCACCACCGCTGCCGCTGCCGAGCCTATCGCCGGAGGAAGAGGAAAAGGACGACGATGAATTTTTCAAAGAGCCACCGCAGCCGCCGCTGCCGAGCCTATCGCCGGAGGGAGAGGAAGAGGACGACGATGATTTTTTTGAAGAACCCCAATTTTTTGTGAGTTCGCCGAAAGATGAATTATCGGATTCACTTGAGGTAATTTGGGACGAAGACGAGGAATTAACTAAGGAAGAGAACGAAGAACTACAGTGGATATTGGGAGATTTCCATGGTGTTCAAAAGAAAGGAGACGAAGAACCGATGGTCAGTTTGGAGGAGACAAAATCTGAAAAGACGATTAAAAAAGTTTATCTATCGGGAAAAAAATTGAGTATTTTCGCAAAAGTAGCCTTTGGAATCTCTTGGGGTCAGCAAGAGCCATGTTTTAAAGAGTTTGGTCGTTCATCGTGTTTTTCGGAGTCAATCGGGAAGCAAGTCGATGAACAAATCGATGAAGTCAAACATAGGTGGAAACTCAAAGATGAGGGACCAAATGGACTCGAACCTTGAGGACAAGGTTCATTTCAAGAGGGGTGGTTTGATACGATATATTAAATAATATATCGATTAATTATTAGTTAGTTAGATTTTAATATTTAATATATTATTTAAGTATTGTTTGAGTTAATATTTTATTATTAATTAATTAGTATAGTATATTTATATTGAAATAGCCGTATGATAGTTTAGGGTTAGGAGATTATTAGGTATTTAATTAGTTTAGGTAATTATCTTTCCTAGTTAGATTAGGATTCTAGGGTTTTATTCTCTTTAAATAGTCGTCTTGTGCTAGGGTTTTATAATGAAGAGAAATAATAAACAAGAGTTTTCTTACGTTCAGTAAAGAAATCTTATGATACTCAAGAGATCGCATCATTTCTCTCCCTCAACCTGGTCGGCCTGTCTGAACACTACAAGGCACGTAATGACTGCCCACATAACAGCCTGTATTTCCTCCGTCATAATCGTTTAACCACAATCCCCCACGAATGTTCTCGTAAGATACCCAAAAATCCCGAGGCATGACATCGAGGTCGAAAAGTTTGAATTCGAGACTTTACCGAGCCGGCTGAGCTCATTTACATCCATAGCTATTACATAACTCCTTTTAGAACTTCTAATTTCTAAAAGGCTATTCTGAAAAAAAACTAGTTAAAAAAAAGGGAGGGAGAGAGAGAGAAAGAAAGATATATGGAATAGTGTAGTAATATTAGTTTATTGCAAAGTCACATGATATTGGCAAGACAAAGATGCTAATTTCTGCACTCACGTGTTTGTATTTTATCACTGCTCCCTCACTCTTTTTGTACTCATTGCTTCTTTTGGCCCTTTCACTCTGTCCTTTCTTCCTTTTTAAGCCTTCTTCTTTCCCTCTCAAACACCTACACACACACACATATATATATATATATATATATATTTTCAACCGAGGTATAAAAACTTGGTAGTTCTGATGCATAGTCAACACATACATTGGTATACTCGTTCAAAGTGAGTGGATAAAAAAGATGCATTTTGGTTTTTTGCTTTTCAAAATGAGAAATGTTATCAACTTTTAATTTCATATTTGTTCATTAAGTATTTTATTGGTTTAATATGTGTGCAAAATTAGAAAAAAAAAAAAGAAAAAAGAAAGAAAAGCTTGAATATATATGCTTTAAACACTCAATTAGTTAATTAATTACAACTTATATTAGCAATCAAATTAACCAAAAGGAGTTGAAAGGTCAATGCTTGGTCAAATTAACAATGATGTGAGAACAAGCTAGGGTTGAATATACAAATCAAAACCAAAATGTGTAAAATTTATAGTGTAAACCTACTTTCTGGATAAAGTTATTTTCCATCTGTTTTTGCAATCAATGAATTATGGCCACAATCACCACCACCCACTCCTCTAACAATTATATATATATATATATATATATATATATATATATATATATATATATATATATATATATATATATATATATATATAATGTTTTTTGATGAGGCTTATTCCTTAATTAAAATAAAAGGAATTACCATCCCATTAAATACTAAAAAGTTCTTGTGAGCATTCATCTATTTAATTTTCACAATAATCAATATTTGTAAGGCATATGATTTATTATTGACTTAAATGCTTTCAAGTATTGAGTTAATTATCAACATCATTGGATTTAAGCGTCGGAGGACTCCCTGCCGTGTCACATGGTATATTAAGTGGTTTTGCAAGAACTAAAATATATATATATATATATATATATATATATATATATATATATATATATATATATATATATATATATATATATATATTCCATCATGTCAATTCATCCACCAAACTAAATCAACTAATCGATTTAGTTAACACTTTTCACATTTCAAATTTTATCTTTTTGACCATTGAAATTCCTATTTACTTGTACCTTACACTATTTACTTGATAAACAATTAATGCCTAAAGTAATTATGCCAATTTGTCAATAGAGATGTTTAGCTTTTTACCAATGCTGCAACACACTATGATCATAAGTTCTTTTTCTAGAACAACAACTTTTTATTTAACTAAAACAACAAATCTAATTTTCCTTAGAATTTTTTTTTCCTTTTTTTAATCCAAAAGGCATTGTGTGATCATTGTTACTCCCCACTCCAATTCTCATCATTTAATTGAAAGAGATAATATATATGTAGGAAAAAGAGGGCAATTTTCCAGCTTAGATAGTTGTTGGAAATTGTGCTCCTCAACTTTAGCCTTGAACTGCAAGTAAAGCCTAGTTTTTTTTTTTTTTTTTTTTTTTTTTTCGCTTAAAAATTTAACCCATGTTACAAATTAGGAAAATAGAAGATCGAGCGGCATGATTTGAAATTTTTAACCACATACAGACATCTACTCTAATAGTAGAAGTTAATTAGATGTCGACTCTTTCTAATACTCTTTTAAACGATGGTTGATTATAATATTTATTCACTACCACTTTAATTTTCATCTAAGACATTATACCCTTGATAAAAATCATTTATCCAAATACAGTTTTTACCCCTAAAGTATATTATATGTAACACCTATCCTCTAAAGTATTATTTGTAACACTTACTCCCTCAAGTTCAATTTAATTTGTACTTTAAATCCTAATGCATTAAAATTTTCTTTTTTATTTAAAGAAATAACTAAAAGAATTATTAAATTATACAAAAGAAATATCTATTGAAAAATGCAATATTAAAAAATTTAAAAATATTATCTTGGGTACATATTTAATAAATAACTCATAATTTATTGGAACAAGTACTCAAACATATTCATATCGATAAATTTTAAGAAATCAATAAATGACTAATAGTAATCTTAAGTATTCAAATATATTTTATAAGTTCATTAATCTTATAAATTATATTTCTATTTATTATTATACAATATCTATTACTTTTATTATTTTTTCCAATAATTTAATTTTTTACTTCTCATTTTTTTATGATCCAATAATTATTAGATTGTTATATTTATTAGCTTTTAAATTTTAAAATATAAAATAATTGATGTTGAGGAGTAGGTGTTACAAATATGCTATACATATGCTATACTTCAGGGATGCAAAGAGTATTTAACCCATTTTTTGTTATTAGTCTTTATTGACCGCCAAAATATTGTAACTAGTGATTAATTATAGGGTAAATTACAATCACCCGTAAGGTATGGTCAATTTTCAAAAAAACCCCTCTTATTTGAATAATTACATCTACCCATCAGTTGTGATTTTTTCTTACACCTCCACCCTTATGGTGTCATATTCAACATAATCATCTAAAATTCGTGGAATGTGCTCTAGTTGTACTCGTTTTGTGTAAAAATACAGTTTCTGATGCACCACATATTATGATCATCTTGCTTCAAAATGTGGAGTTCGAATGAGATAAAATGGGCAAAAATAATAATATTCCATATAATCTCGAAAATTTCACTAAATTTGAAACCACAATGATGGACGTGTAAGAAAATTTATAGTTGAAGAGTAGTTGTAATTATCCAAACAGAAGGAGATTTTTCGTAATTTGATCATACATAATGGGCATTGTAATTTACCCTTAATTATATTGGTGACTATCTTTGGAATCGGTAAAATAAGAGGAAAGGTAATTCTAGAGATTGGTTTTTTATGATGATGGTTTTATTTAATGTTGTCAAGATAGCAATGATGTGTGTGCACTTAAGCATGTTGGACAAAATATTTTAAAACCACGCCTAGTTGTATGTTTAGCCACGTGGACCAATAATTTCTTGAGAGGCAAAAAGAGAGAAACTGAAAAGGTTTGGGGAAGAAGTGGGACTATTCTATTATTTCTTTTCAACAGTTTTGAATTTGTTGTGATTTCTTTTTTTTTTTCTTTTTTTTTTGGGAGCAATATTTAAATCTTATACAAAGTGGGAAGCGAAGGTATGGTTGTGGTAGCATTGGAACCCCTAAATCTTTGCTATAATAATAGAGGCTATGTATTGACTCTTGTACCAAAAAGAGGTCTCGCCTCCGGGGGTTCTCATTTCCAGGTCAGATAAATTTTTAATGAAGGAATGTAAATTTTCAATGAAGGAATGTAAAATCGATTTTTCAAATCTTTACACTAAAATCGTAAAGGTTTGGGACCGCCTTCACATCGGAGACCGATTAATCGACTGCCTCGGCCGATTTTTAGAACACTGAATTATCAAGTGGAGAAGTCGATTGTACTTCGCATCCACATTTATTTTCCCAATTATTTGGGGAAATAAATATCATTTGTCCAAATTAGTGAGACGAAACTTAATTATACAATATTTATATTATTTAAAAAAAAAAAAAAAAAGAACTAGAGTAGCCTATATATTAATTAGCTAGTGTGCAAGTCTCTAATGTCAACAACATAAAGTGATTAGTTGTTAATTATATGGACCTAAACTGGGTTTAGATAATTAATATAATTTATTATCCACACACACTTCACTTGAATTTAATTTAAAATATAATGATCACCTTTTTCAGCTAGCACAAGAAATTGGTCCTCTACTTTTGCTGCGTGACCACTCATACATATATATGTTACACTATTTATTTATAATAATTTATAGTCACATGCTTCATTTTGTCGTCTGCGCTTCTGCTTCTGTACACTTTCTTTTATCCTCTCTCTCTCTCTCTAATTTTATTTTTTATTTTTCCATTGTGTTTTAGCAATTTCCAACACCCCAATTATTAAAAAAAAAAAAAGAAAAAAGAAAAAAAAAAAGAAAAACCTCATAGCCATCACTAGTTATGGGTCACACACAGACACATGCATGTGTTGAAAAATATTACATACAAAAACCTGCAATAAACGCATGCAATATATATATATATATATATATATATATATATATATATATATATATATATATATATATATATATATATATATATATATATATATATATGAAAGACGCGTGATTAGACCCATACAACGTAAAACAACAGCGCAACCCACAGTTTGGATTTATTTGAATTATTTTGTCTGCAGAATTCATTAATTCTTTCTTTAAATTATTTCGTCTACAGAATTAATTAATTAATTAATTAATTAATTTGTTGGAAGGAGTAGGCACTCTAATTAATTATTAATGTCACAAGCTTCCACTCGAAATATGACAAAAAATTCTTCTCTTACGTCCCTTTTATTCCTTTTACTTTTCAGTCTTTCCTTTTGTGTATTTTTGTACATGTCTTGATCTCTTTTGTTGGTTCTTATTTTGGGATGAAGTTATTCTTGCAGATGTTAATTAATCTAGGTTAGTTACAACTAACTCTAGTTACACACTACAAGAAAATGTAAAATAGACAACGATTTCTTTGTGAACGAAATTAATTTCGTTGCCAATAATTATATTTTAGCAACGAAATATAATATTTGTGGCTAAAAAATAACCTTTTTGTAACAAGAAATTTTTGTTGCCTTTGAATCTCATAGGCAACGAAAACTATTGTTGTGAATAGTATCATATATATTTCGCAACGAATTTAATGTAAGACAACAACTTTATTTGTTGCAAAAGAGTGTTTCTTTTTGCTACGATATATAATTGTAGTAAATACATATACAACGACAACAAATTTATTTTGTTGCCAGTAAGTGATAAAAGACAACGGAATATTTTGTTGTAAATGCTCCAAGTGATTTGGCAACAAAATATAATCGTTTGTAAATGTTCCAAGTGATTTGGCACCACAATATAATCGTTGCCAATTTACAAACCAACTATTTTTTCTTAATTTTAATTTATTGAATATATTATTATTATTATTATTATTATTATTATTATTATTATTATTATTATTATTATTATTATTATTATTATTATTATTATTATTATTATTATTATTATTATTATTATTATTATTATTATTATTATTATTATTATTATTATTATTATTATTATTATTATTATTATTATTATTATTATTATTATTATTATTATTATTATTATTATTATTATTATTATTATTATTATTATTATTATTATTATTATAATAAAATATGATAAAAAAAATCTTATTTATTTATATAACTATATTAAACATTTTTCCATGTCTATTTAGTTTTTATAAATTTATTTTCTGCCAATTTGCAGATTGTTTGGGGGAAAATTTTTGAAAATAGCGTAGAAAGATAATTTTCATTTTGGGGAAAATGTGAAAAGAATTCGAAAACGTTACCAAACATAGCCTTAATTTTCAATTTTACTCAAATCACCAACTTTTACAGTTTACTTATTCAAAAGTTTTTATATACAACACATTAATCAAATGGAAAAGTGCTAATAGCTATCATAGGTAAATTGTTCTTTGCACTTGACATTATGAATGGGCCGAGAATCGATATTGGCTGATGGTCTCTGACAAATCCCCGACAACATATTTTGGCGTTAGATTAGGAGTTGTAAATGAGCCGAACTTGATAAGGCGTTTTGACAAAACCCCAAACTTAATAAGCTTAGGTGTTTCAAACTCGAGTTCATCCTTAATTGTTGATAAGATTACGAGCCAGCTCGCGAACTTTTTTTATATTTTTCTATCTTTGTAAATTACAGATAACTATAAAATTGATGTACCTAATTGGGTTTTTAACTTAAAAGGCCCAAGATGCTCATTCAAAAGAAAAGCCCAACACAAATGTCATTAATTAAGAACTTCATAAGAAGCTTATGGGAATAAATCTAATGTTTTGTCCCACATTGGTTTTCTACAAGAAAACTTTACCGAACTCCACCTATACATGTGTATTATCAATCACATAACAAGGTAGCACTATTTAGGCAATTAATTAATATTTTTTTTTTATATTGTGATAGTCTTCTGACTTGAGCGTCGGAGAACAATCGCAGGGCCACCCCCGGCGTGTCACTTAGTGTTTTCAACTGTTTTGCAGGTTAACAAGTGAAGCCGTCCCTTTGACTACCTCGGACGCGTGGCAAGAACTCTTGGCATTCCTGATACTGGGCTTGAAGATTCCCGAACTTAGAAGACTTGTGGGCTTCAAGACCATTGGGCTGACCCAACCTTTTGGAGCAGCATCATGCTGGTGCCGTCTGTGGGAATGCAAAACTAGAGCGCGAGTCGCGAACGGAGGTGGTCAAGGCGATCTCAACCAGCCGCCTCGAGGTAGGTGCAGAGTCTCAGAGCCGCCTCGAAGCAAAAGAACTACGGGAGCGGCCAACGAAGAGGGTCAAGGCGATCCCAACTAAACGCTTCAAGGTAGCGGTGAAGTCTCAGAGCTGACTCGAAGGAAAATATCTACGGGAGCGGCCAACGAAGGTGGTCAAGGCAATCTCAACCAGCCGCCTCGAGTTAGCGGCGGAGTCCTAGACCCACCTCGAAGGAAAATAACTACGGGAGCGGCCAACGAAGAGGGTGTCAAGGCGACCCCGACCAACCCCTTCAAGGTAGCGGTGGAGTCTCAGAGCCGCTTCGAAGGAAAAGAACTATGAGAGCGGCCAACGAAGGTGGTCAAGGCAAAATCTCAACCAGCCGCCTCGAGGTACCAGCAGAGTCCTAGAGCCACCTCGAAGGAAAATAACTACGGGAGCGGCCAACGAAGAGGGTCAAGGCGATCTTAACCAACCGCTTCAAGGTAGCGGTGGAGTCCCAGAGCCGCCTCGAACGAAAAGAACTACGGAGCGGCCAACGCAGGTGGTCAAGGAGATCTCAACCAACCGCTTCAAGGTAGCGCTAGAGTCATAGAACCACCTCGAAGGAAGAGAACGATGGGAGTGGCCGACCTTGCGGGATCTTCAGCGCCGGTCATCTAGATGATTGCAGAGGAATTACAAGCCTTAATGGAGAAGACGGTGGCCAAAGTAGCAGCTTGGGCAGCGACGGACGTTGTAACTCAGTATATCAATGCTCAAAGCACAACTGACTTTGAAAAAAACTATTAACATGGGAAGCAATCCTACGGCCCGTGCATGTCCGTACCACTCCGCCAATCGTTGAGCTCCATGTCTCAGAGGAAAGAGTATCGCTCAACCGCCAAAGTTATTCCTCCGAACAGGCTCCTCGAAGATACGCTCACCACCACCCGCCTCGGCGTAGCACATCCTCAGACCGCGCGCCTCGAAGATACGCTCACCACCACTCGCCTCAGCGTAGCACATCCTGAGACCGGCCTCGAAGAAACGCTCACCGCCACTCGCCTCAGCGTAATACGTCCTTAGACCGCGCCCCTCGAAGGGAAACTCGTCGCAAATCACATCGTCCACTAAGGCAACGAGCCCGAGCCCCTTCAAGGGAGAGAGCGAAGCAAAGCCGTCGGACGAGAAGCGGTTATTCCCGGTCGTATGACTATCGTCAAAGGCCTCGAGGCAGGGGACACTGCAAACATGCACACCACAGCGAAAACTCCTCTCGAAACCAGCTCGGAACTAGAGCTTCTCGACACCAGGAAACAAGAAGGCATCGAGCAGGCTCAGGCGACTGCAACTCAAGGAGTCCTCGGCTCAAGGAGTCCTCGGCGAGAAGTCTCGAGGTCGACGGCCGCTCAATTTGGGGCATTGTCCACCCGAATTACCCATATATTCTTGTTATTATGGAAGAAGTGTTGCCTCTCGAATTCAGGATCCCAATCTCCCCCAATTCGACGAAACCGGGGATCCCCAAGATCACTTAAATAATTTTTACGTTAAGATTGACCTCTACGGTCTTAGTAATGCAGCTCACTGCAAGATTTTTCGGACCACGCTAGCTGATCAGGCACAAATTGGGTACAACGGCTTGCTCGAATGGTCCATATTCTATCTGGACCAACTAGCGACAAATTTCCGTCACCAACACTCTATAAGCAAGAAATACGCCAAAACTGGTCGTATCTCTTCAAGGTCATACAGTGGGACGGAGAGTCGCTCATGAATTACCTGCAACGATTTGTCAAAGCAGTACATGAAGTGCCCCTTCTTAATCACGAAATGTTAACCGACATACTGCAACACAATTGAAAGCATGTTCGTTTTCAAGAGTACATCGAAGGCCGACCCCCTATGACCCTAGAGGAGCTCCTGAATCGCACTGAGAAGTACGTTCGGAAAAGAAGAGAGACGTCCTGCTAAAAATCGCATTCGAGAAGTTCTCACCTCTCAAGGATAAGCTTGTTGACATGATGATCATCGCCGAGCAGAAATGAATTCTACAACCACCGAGATGGATGAAGGAGAATCCAAAACGACAAAATTCGGATAATTACTGTGAATACCACCAAGCTCGAGGTCACACTACTGAGGAGTGTTTTCAGCTTATGCGAGCGCTCGGAAGACTTGTCCAAAACGGGCACTTGAGAGAATCCCTAGAACAATCTCAATCCTGAAGAAATACTTTACTTAGCATTTACTATTGCCCCACGCGGGCCCCATGTAATTTCTTCTCAGCAATAAGTCGGTGGCATACCGCCAGCTGCATGATTCTTAATAAACTATTTTAGTTGGTGGGATATCGCCACCGTGATTTCTACATCAACCATTTGTCTTCTCTACGCGTTTTCTTTCAAGGCATCTACAATCGATTTAACAAAAAATCAATAAACTCAAAAAATAGCTAAAAGGAAAGATATCAAGGATCACAAAGGGTCTGGCCAACCCGAACCTTGGTTTCTCGCTCCCCAAAGTTCCAAAAAATAGAGCAACTAAAGCTCAGGGGATTCTTACCCGCCCCAAAAAACTTAGGTAAACGGGCAGACTTCCTACATAAAAAACTTGAGGGTCTGATCAACCACCAAGTGCAAAAATACGGACTTCCCACTAGGCGTTAAAGCCAAGGGATACCGTATTACCTAAAAAGATAAAGTAAAAGCTTATTTTTTTACGAGAGTCGAGCCTCCCACCAGGCGATATAGCCAAGGGATACCGTCTCACCGAAAAAGATGAAGCATAACTCATTCTTTACAAAAATACGGACTTCCCACTAGGCGTTAAAGTCAAGGGATACCGTCTTAGCTAAAAAGATAAAGTAAAAGCTTATTCTTTACGAGAGCCGAGCCTCCCACTAGGCGATATAGCCAATGGATACCGTCTCACATGAAAAGATGAAGCATAATTCATTCTTTACGAAATGCGTGCTTCCCACTAGGCAATAAAGCCAAGGGATTTCGCCCCCCTAAAAAGATAAAGTAAAGCTCATTCTTTACAAGAGATGGACCCCCCACTAGGCGATATAGCCAAGGGATACCGTCTCGCCAGAAAAGTTAAAACATAACTCATTCTTTAGGAAATGCGCGATTCTCACTACGCAACAAAGCCAAGGGATATCACAACTTCTTCCCATAATTTTGGCGACTGATCGCAGCCGTATAACAAATGGGTCTCCCTTCAAAAAATATGATCGCCTAACTGCAGCGCCCACCTCTACAAGATCCTTGTAGCCGACTTCAAAATTTCTTGCTACCTTGAAACTCAAGGAAAACATGAAAATTATTTCATCTTCGAGCGACTATTTCTAATTACTCCCAGGCAGACGCACGACCCCGTGGCTCAACCTGGGAGTGGGGGCTTAATGATGTACCTAATTGGGCTTTTAACTCAAAAAGCCCTAGAGGCTCATTTAAAGGAAAAGCCCAACACAAAGGCCCTTAATTAAGAACTTCATAAGAAGCTTATGGGAATAAATCTAATGTGTTTGTTCCACATTGGTTTTCTACAAGAAAACTTTACCAAACTCCACCTATAAATATGTATTATCAATCACATAACGAGGTACGCACTATTTAGGCAATTAATTAATAAACTGAAATGAAATACGCGGCAACAAAATTACGAATGTCGTTCACAATAGTCTTCTCTTTCTCTCTCTAAAAATCCCCAAATCCATCCAAGCCCCAAAAGCCCCAAAATTCACAAAAACACTCAACCTCTCTCACAAATCCTTCCAAATCCGAAAATCTCGTCAATTTGAAAGGTAATTAATCATCTAAAGTAGTTATATATATTGAATTTGTGGTTAATTATGTGAAAATCCCCAGAAAATCGCGATTTGGGGTTGTTTTTAGTGTTGGGTTTTCGAATTTTCCACGCCCAAAATGGGAGTGTGAAAGCAGTTTCCACGCCTAAAACAAGTGTGGAAACTACTTTCACACGCCCATTTTGGGCGCGGAAAATTGGTTTGGGCGTTCGATCCGGACGCCGGTTCTGGACCGGTCGTCCGGTTCATATTTTTTTTTTTATCCCAGTGTACATGAAATGATATATTATATTTAAATAAGTATTAGTTAACGAACTTGCTCTGGCCTAGTTGGTCAGCGTCTCGTTTGGTTGCACAATAAACCTGTGTGCGAGTCTTTCCAGCAGCGTGTATTTATGATTTTCTTGCCAAGTATAACGAAATCTATAAATACAATTCAATAAGTATTAGTTCATCACTACCATATATAGGGCTTTAGTGGTCAATCCTGCCACCTCAGACTCCTATTTCCCCTCACGTGTCAACAAGCAAGTTGGGTGCTCTCTTTAACGTGGTAGGACTCTGGTGCAGGTCTTGACGTTGGCTGATTAAAAAAGGCATCCTCGTCGCAGCAAAGCTCGTCTTTCTTAGTTTAGCCAAAAACGAGACTTTCACAGGTCCGATAGGTCTTTATACTATACTAGTAGGGCGGTTACCTTCAAATGCGTGAATTTTCCTTTTTAGACCTTCTTTGTCAACAAGAGCCCTGCCTTGGTCTTCAATCCTCTTGAGCTGCTAGTGAGCATCCCTCTTTGCTACAATTCAATAAGTATTAATTATAAAAATGGTTGTAGCCTTGTTGGTCAAGTAAGTCAATTCTTCAAAAGTTAGGTCCTATGTTCAAATCTTGTGGCAGCAATAATATATAATTTTTTTTGATTAAATCTCAGTCACAGTGCACGCCCAAATTGGGCGCGTATAATACTTTTGCGCGCCCAAACCGGGCGTGAATCAGGCTTTTTAGCTCCCAGTTTGGTCGCGAGTCACGTTTTCGCGATTTATAGAACAAAAACGAACAAATTTTACTTCATTGGGTTCCATATCTCGATCCTCATTCGATGCACTCATTTTTCTTTGCAAATTACTGCAATAACATGCGTTTTAGAACGATTTCTAATATAAAAGCTATTAAAAATAAAATTGTAGAGAGAAAGATAGGTAGAGAGTGAATTTTTTTAACCCGCATTCGTAATTTTGCTACCGCGAATATCACCTCCCTTATAATTAATTGTTTATATTCTGATAGTCTTTTGACTTGAGAATCGGATGACAATCGCCAGGCCACCCCCGGCGTGTCACCTAGTGTTTTCAACTGTTTTGTGTGTTAACAAGTGAAACCGTCCCTTTGACTAGCTCGGATGCGTGGCAAGAATTCTTGGCATTCATGATACTGGGCTTGAAGATTCCCGAACTTAGGAAACTTGTGGAATTCAAAACCATTGGATTAACCCAACATTTTGGAGCAGCATAAAAAATATATAATAAAATTGTGTTTAAAAAAATAACAATAGCAACTAAAAGAAAACAACAACAAAGCAAATTTAGAGCAATTCTTGAATCGTATACATAAGTTTATTTTTGGTGGAGTAGATGTATCTTGAAAGTTCTCAAAACAAACATGTATATCTATACAGTGGTAATTTTAGATTATATTCAGCATAAAAAAAAACTTCATAAAGCAACCGATCTCAAATGAAATAATTAATAGTGATTATATCTATCAATGGATAATATAGCAGATGAACTTTTTTTTTTCCTGGTGACAAAGGTCAATTCATATGCCAGAATATTGCATTATTAATCGTCAAGACACGAGTTTATCAAATTTTGAGCATAATTCAGACTACAGTTTACTGTAGGTACTCATTTTTCTGGGTTTGTGAAGCTTTCTTATATCAAATTGTTTCACCATTTTTGTGTTTTTAAACCACAAAAACCACCAAAAAACAATGCACTTTAAATGGAAACCTCTATTTTTTTTTTCAATTTCAAGATAAACTATGGACAAGTTTTGAGTTTAGATGATTTTTCCCAATTTAATTCTATAAGTTAAAAAACCTAAATTTAAATTTAGAAATTCAACAACACTAAATAATTTAAATATGAAAGTGAAATCTATGAATTTTATTTAGAATAATTAAGTTAAAGAGACGATAGATGACTGAAATGAGATTAAAAACTAAAATTAGAAAAATTACATCCGTTTACTAAAAGCCGTCATGTATTTATCATTTCAGGAATTAAAAACATATGAGAAATGTACTGAATAGATATGCTTGTATTACTTCACACAAACGGTTCGAAAAAAAAAGTTGTGTTTGCATTTTATTGCCGAGTTCTAAAGTCATTTTCAAGTTCGTTGTTCTTGCAATTCGGAGTGCTCCTATCTCAAGAGACACCATTGCATTTTGGAAGATGAGGGCAATTTAATCTTAGAACAAAGAATTAAACTCTTTCTTTGTTCGCATCAAGAAAATAAGGTTCGACTATTTCTGAGAGGAAGAATAATCTCCAGAATGTTAAAGAAAATATATACCACCTGGCAAAAGTACTGTTCATTTTATTTTCTGGAGTCCAACTCGTACAATAAAATAACTCGTGTGATTTTGAAGATCAATTTACACCGTATAGTTGCTAGAGTAAAGGGAACAGCCTACGTACAAAATGATGTTATAAAAAATAACGAAGACATAATCTTAACTTCTGCTATCAAGTAGAAGAGTGTAGAGTGGTAGAAAACAGCTCGTTTCAATCTCGAGTATGCAGCAGATTTAAATCATCCGTTAAGAAGGGAAGTGTCCAGTTCAATTTCTTTACGGGAAGCTTCCCAAAGCCGTTGCTTGATTCCCAATTTCCTAATCTCCATTAGACCTTGCTCAACTGCATTATAAGATAGTCTCTTTTAGTGTCACTACAAGATTAAAAATAAATAAAAATGGAGATACAATTTGCAAAATGAGGGATTAACATTATTAAATTTAGAACTGAAGCATAATGATGAGAAGAATTAGCTTCAAATAATTATGTATAAAATAGATACACACATGGACGTTTTCTTCTGGAAACAGTACACTAAAGAACTCACCATCGACTGCGTCATGCGAAGTTGGTGACTGGCCGCTGCGGCCGATCCAGAATTTCAGTCTCTCGTTGGCAATTTCCTCTTCTATACCGTACGCTTTAGCTCTTCTCCAAAAGTACATAAGCCATGCCTATGTTAAAATTGGAAACCAATGGAATTCAATAAAACATATATACCCTATTTTGATTTGCAAAAATCGTAGTTCAACAATTACTAGGACAGAGTCACGAGTGATATCGATAAATGCTTAATAGTACTTAACAACATGATCGTTTATTTAATAAAGATATTGATGTGACAACTGGCAAGTAGTTCAAATGCTTAATAATTCATAAATATATATTTTAACATGAATCACAAGGAACTGCAGAATAAGATTAGAAAACAATGAAGTGAGTGAGATGGAAAAACCTCCTTAAACAGGACATCCTCAGATTCCTCTGGGCTAAGTTCTGCAAAAAACAAACAGAAACAAGGAAAATAATTTATTCTGAGATGTATTCATTCTTACAAGTGAATCAATGACAACTATTGGCCAAGTATCTATCTTTCCTTTAAAAGCATTAATGTTATATGCTAAAATATGAATTAATTACGGTGAATTAGGTAAACTGTGGTTGATGTCACAATTAATTCATTATAATCTACATGTTTGTATCATCATTTCAACTTTAAAGGTTTAGAATAATTTGTATTGTTTATATTTTTATAAAAATAATTACTAAAATTATACAAACCACATGCAAATTGCAAGTCAACGAAATGATTCTTAGATCACGATATAAAAAATAGGTTATGTTCTAGTTCGCACTTCCCAACATCATGCTCCTTGTCAAAACTTAAAAGGTCAAGTTAATTTCTCGAAATGCGGTTAATGGGCATTACAGCTGAAAACGTGAAATACGGGTAGAAAAACAAAGTAAAACAGTTATGTATAATTGATTTTAAACATAAAATGCACTTATTAATATTATGGAATATAGTTTAGAAAGTAAACTGTAAATTAGAAATTTGAATCTCAAGGGAAGTTGGTATAAACTAGCTAAATCTGCAAGGCAACTTCAGGGATGGTTTTACTAAATTCAGATTAAACCTCAAGGAAGGTCAAGTGATTGAACCTGAGCGTAATTGGTCCAAGTGAAAGCACGGCCAACAAGAGGGTAAAATTGGATTTTCATTGAATATTTGATAATGCCATGTAAATGTCTCTTGTCCGTAGGAAAACATATAACTCGGCTAATTTGTTAGACGGTGACAAACAACAGTACACTCATAATTATCCAACTCGAGGGTCTGTGTATTTATACCAAATAAGGTCTTCGTAATTATCCCAAAATAACCTTAAAGAAAATGCAGGATATGAGATAAACGAATCTTACCAAATGCTTCCATATACTTCGGATCAATTGGTGATTTGAAGTCTGCCAAAACATGTAGTTTAGAAAGTGAAACTAATAATAATAACAAAAAAAAAAACACACGAACCTATAGGTTTTAATGTAATCGCTATAGTATATGTGCTATATGTGAGACTTAAGTAAGATATAAACAAATACTCAAGAATACCATGCTTTATATAAGCTTATGAAAGTGAAGCTGGATTATATAACAAGTCATAGGGTAATTTCACAAAGACATCACCCCGAGGTAACATCACTTTAAGGTTGGATATACGCCCTGGTATTTTGAATGTCAAATGGCACAATTGAATATTTCGTAATGCAAGAAAGTTAAAACCATGAATGTATCTAGTTTTCAAGAAGACTGATTAAATTCATAACAAAGCTTTCCATGAAGTAAAGAGCTTGAATGACTATTTCAAGAAATTTGAAGAGGAAGTTTTTTGAGAACGACAGGTGCTTTGACTTCTACGGAAAAATCTTTAAGCAATTAGATTTGTTCATTCGAACACAATCATCCAAAAGAACAAGTAAAACTCGGGACTTTGGCAGTGAAGATGCTTTGAAATAGATTAGACCGTATTAAGCAAACAAGACTGTTAATTGAAATAGACTTTTTCATCATTCCAGCAAATTATGACCGAGATAAATTGAGAACGAACCTGGCATGGATGTCCTTGAAGAATTTGGACGTCTTTGTTGAGCAAATGCCAGAACCATAGATTCTTCAACCTAAATGATGAGAAAAGAAAAATTAAACCATCCAATTAACCACCAACGCCGAAACGTGTATAGGACAATGCAACTGCAAGGCTTCATTCCAAATTTAGGCATGAATCAGATTTGGAAGAAAGACGAAAAATTCTCCTCTAAGCAACCATGCTTGATAAAATACACTCCTTTTGTCATATACAATGACTACCATTTGACTGGGGCCGGAATTTAGAGAACTAATGAAAAACTGAAAAGTTTGAACCTTTTTAAAGTATTTTCCTAAGTAGTGGAATAATTTGTATTAACAGAGGGTATATAAGTCCACTTTAAGAAATCAACAGGTATCCAATAAGAATAAACAATATATGTGTTAAAACATCTTTGAAAGGAAAACCTTCAAGGAAGCTAGTTCTTTTAAGCCCATTTCAACTGTTAGCATGCTCTCAATATTTCCGTCTCCAGTAAGATCATTAAAGTCGTCAACAAGTTTACTCCTTTGCGGATGGTTTTCACCTGCACAGTGCCAGAAAGAGCGACCATTGTTAGATTTGTTACTAGATAAAGCATGAAATAAAATCAACTTAAATTGCTATTAGAACTATAACTAGCCTTTGTTCCAGCACTCTTCCTTAGCCTTCTGTCCAGCAGATAGAACAATTTCTAAAGGAAGAGGTGCCAAAGATGACCAATATTCGTGCTTTGCAGAGGCAATATCCGCACATATGCCTGCATGGACCAAAAATGCTGTGATGAAGACAAGACTGGTTTAACGATGCAGAATAAAATTGTCAAGACACAGAATAAACTATAGGCATTATATCTTCATTTGAAGCAATGGCCTGGGTTGAATTGGCACCAAATTTCAGTTGAGAGTTGAGGAAATGCATAAAAAATGACACTCATTTTTTATCGCAGGGGATTAGCTGAAGAGTTTTTTACATCAGAGCATGTATTTCACGGATCAACATTTTAGGTATGTGTCTTTTAGGAAAGAGGTGGTATTCTTAGGCCTCGTTTGGTTGCCAAGATATGATTAGCCAAGATAAGATCAAATAACCGAATGAAAACCCAATTGTTTTATCGGACCCCGGAAGCTGCAACAAAAAGCTCTCTAAAAGGCATGATAACATAATATTTTTGGGTCGACCAGGGAAGTTATTGGGGTTACCAAACATCGAACAAGTCCAATTATTTAGTTAATAATGGCTAATTTATCCAACCAAATGAGGCCTTAGACAACAAAAACAATATAGGGGGACGCTTGGTCCTGGACAGGGTACATATAAGTCTTCTAGCAAGTTTAAGAATAGTACTTTATGAATAACAATACCACATACCAAAAATTATAACAAAAGTGGATAAAAACCACAAAAGAAAACGAATAAAAAAATGATGATATAACGTTAGGACTATTTATTCCCTAACTTCAAATCTTCAAACATTTCAGGTTCTATTAATTAAAGTTAGCCATCTATTGTTATAAGTGCAGGAATAATGAATATATCAAGCTAAAAGCATTCAGTATTGAAAAAAACTTAACTGATCGATAAGAATACAGAAAAAATTAATTCATCGTTTTATATGTCCATTGATTTACTTTGATCGTGTGTCCTTGAAAAATAGAGCAATTTTTTTTTTTTTTCACATAAAAGCAATAAACACATTTTGGATAATATTATTACCATATTGAGCAGCTAAGCCCCAGTATCTTGCCAGCCAGCACCTTTTAAGAACAACTTCTTCCTGAAAATATAAGGTTTTTTTTCCGTAAAGCAACTCTACGTACAACAGTAGCAGAAACTTAACAATTATCCATACGCACGGTATGCAAGAGTTTCCACCCACCATTTCATTTTGGGTCAACACCATTCTTTGTGTCATAGAGCGAAGAGCTTTGACTTCAGACTCAGTTTCACGTAGTTGTTCAAAAGTAGTTGCAGCCTCAGCTTTAGCAATCTTAAATAATCAAAAATGACACATAGTTAAATGCTGTATATTGCAGAAGTACTTATAAACAAGTCCCAGTTCATCTTACTCACCTTTACATCAGATTGCAATGATGACAAGTCCACATCTACCCCATCTTTAGCTAGCTTAGCCTCTTTAAGTGCAGCCTATACCAATTTTATCATCAATAAAATTGTAGAAGTACAAAACAATCTTTGCTATCAGATGAATCTCTAGGTGACTGATAACTATTTTCACTATTTTACGTTCTCCCTCTATAATTCTCAAATCGAAGTATCTCAATGGTTCTACCACAGAGGATGAAATGTTCTACTTCGTTTAATTAGTGAGTACAAATAAAAACAAGGATTACTTCTCTTTGACGAAGTGCAGCTTCCTTCCTGCAAAGGTTTATATGGGATTTTAGCATACTCAAAATTTATGACGAGGACACAAAATGAAGGTCTTAGTTCCTTTTAATGTACCTGCTCAACAGTTTAGCTTCCAACGATACTCCTTCTCCAAGAGAAGCAACCTATAATATCAAGCAACTCAATACCAAACCATGTTGCTAAAATACCAGGTTAAACCAAGAAAAGTGGCATGAATGAGATATGAAACTTTGTTAAGGAGAGCAAAACGAAGGCCGACCAGTCACTTGGAAAAAGACAGAAAAGTTCCGTGGACTTAGTTTCAGGCAGTATAATTTAGTTCGATGCATACGGATGAGCAGCAATAGCCTTAACAAGGATACAAATGGAACCAGAAGTGCGATGAAAGTTTAAGTGTTTCTTAGTAGAGAAAATAACAGTTGATAGAGTACACAAATGCATGGCGAAAGCAGGTTCGTCTACAAGCAGAATCTTATATTATTTATGATTAAAAATATTAGTAGATAAATGAAGAGTCAAAGACACGTGCATTTGTTCCATTTGCAAGTGCAGTTGTATGACTGACTGAAACATAATAAGTACGTGCCCCGTGCATTTTCGTCACATAGTTTTATAGTCTTATTATTCTGGACTATCAGTATTTTCATTCCAGAAAACTGACGAATATTTTAGGGTAAAATGATTCAAAAATGGTCAAATAGAACTATTCATTTTAAAACACAAGGAGCTTGTAAGTGCATAAATTTCATTATGACTGAAATATATACAAAAATTTGATCCTCACCAGAGTAGGGATGTTAACACCTCTTACTGTTTATTACATGAACTAGTTGAAAACTTTGTGGATGTGATTACGTGAAATAGGTGTGTGGGTAGGCGTTGTATGAGAGAGGAATCAAAATCAAAATGCATACAACTTTTCAGGGTTTCTAGAATAGAATTGCAGTGGTTAACCTGTTTCTCAAGCTCCCTGACTCTTGCTTCGGCTGCTACACAACTCTCCTCTGCAAGTTGGAGCTGTGAGATCAAAATCAGACACCAAAAATAAAAATACATTTTGTGGAGCATATAGTGAAAATGGAGAACAATGCAAAGGATGAAGGAGAGACAGACCTTTTCAAGAACATTCTCATTTTCTTCTTGTAACATATCGAGCTGTCAAGAAAGTAGATTTTAGCTAGAGAAGATAAGCAAATAAACTCTTTCAACAGCATACTGTTCAAACACTTCCCCAAACTTTTAGGTATAAACTACATACTTCATCACGAAGTGCAGAAGAAGAACGCCCGTCTCCCGCATCTTTAAAATTCAACTGTCCAAAATCGGGTGAGAACCTGTTTTTCACATGGATGCCTTGTTAGTTCATATAAAGTCAAATGTACAATTGCAATTATATAATGAGCCATTGCATGGCATAAAATTATGCAAGCATTGGCCCATATTTGTACATGCGGCGGCAATAAAGAAATAGATCGAACCAAACATGTGTTATCCTTCAAAGGGCCAAAATGACATTCTATAGAACATATTTTATTTAAATAGAAAAGAATCATATCGGGAGTTAAAATAACAATTAAGAAATAGGATTTTCGGGATAATAAAGAAATTTAACTTAAATCCACACATATAGTTCATGCATTATATTAACTGCCGCATTCAAACTCTTGGCAAGCAAACAAAATGAATGCTAAGGATGCAGTTTTGTTTGAAAACAACGTAATTCCATTTTGATTTTCCGAAAAAATTGGAAAGACTGAAACAGTCGAGGGATAGAATTGGAGTACTTTTTTTCTCTTTGCCTGTTGTTAGGAGGAACGATTGGTGGAATAGGCGCAGGCGTTTTCAGTGAAGGTATACTTGGAGGTACAGCTGGCGTTGTTCTGATTGACATCGAAGGCCTCCCTGTTGAAGTCGAGCGAGCTGGTAGAGCATCATCCAGTAAGTTGCGAGTCACCTAATCAACATATGTAACCGATAAGGAGAAGACAAAAATCCTTATTAGACTTCAGATTATGCTTCATCCACAATGAATTAGTTGCAGGCTACATACACAAACAACTAACTTAAGATTTACTTACCAAATCTCACTAATTTGTTCTGTTTTTTAGAATTAGGTTTGTCAGACACAAAACATATCATTTACCCTAATCACATTGCAATAATTCATCTTAGGAAACATCAAATTCACAATAATACTATTCACTGCCAAATCCGTGCACAGATTATTAGCATAGAACATACAGCTAATTACGCAATTTACTGCCGGAGAACAAAAATTCAACTTTAATTTCAAATTACAAAATCAATTAAGTAAATCCCAATATGAAATACATCGCAAGAGAAGATAAGAGTTACCGCATCAGAAGAAGATCTAAGAATCTTAGGAGGAGGAACCAGAGGCTTAACGCCGTTAGTGTTGATGGGCGGCCTGGAGAAAGAAAGAGGTAGAGGAGGATTGAATCGGAGCCCTAAATCGCCGTCACTGTCACCAATGTCGTCGTCATCATCGTCGTCATCTGCCGCCGATTGGGAAGCCATGACCTGAGCGAGCCGCTGAGCCGCGGCTTTAGCAGCGAAGTTCTGATTGCGCTTGATTGTCGAAATGCCGCTCACGGAAGACGCACGCGCGTGGTGCCCACGCACCGGCGATCCGCCGCCGCCGGAGTCACTGCCCCACTGCCGCATTTTCTCCATGTGCCCTCCGAAAAAATGAAAACCCGAAAAATGTGGGGTTTGAATAATCGGAGAAAGTGGGAGACTGCTGTTGATTGTAGAGTGTGCCTAGATCTTCAACTGAAAAAATGGCGATGTTTTTTTGGAATTACCGAAAGTTTGCAGATGTAATTTGTAGAATTGTTGTTGAAGAAAAATAGAAAATCTATTTAAAGTACGTGATTCTTTGCATTAACATGATAATTAAGGAGTAATTAATATAATGTACCACTAATTTTAGTGAATAACCTACACTTTTGTATAGTATCATGCCCTTGATTATTCATAACAACTACTAATTAATGTGTTTAATTGTTTCACTTATTTGACTTTTGACTTGTTAATTTATTTATTTTTTAAAAATTTAAATAAATAATTGTCAACTAAAAGACTTTCGGATCCAAATCTTTCTTTGAACATCAAAGGGGTGAGAGGTTGAGGAGTTAAACCATCTCCAAACAGATTTATTGTATATTTATATGGGTAAATTACAAACACCCCCTGGGGTATGGTCAAATTACAAAAACCCTCTTCTTGTTTGGATAATTACATCTACCCCTCAATTATGATTTTTTCTTACACCTCCACCTTATGGTGCCAAATTCAACATAATCATCTAGATTCCGTGAAATGTGCTCTAGTTTGTACTCGTTTTGTGTAAAAATACAGTTTCCGATGCACCACAGACTGATATATATACAAGTTAAAAATCACATATTATGATCATCTTGCTTCATAATGTAGAGTTTGAATGGGATAAAACGGGTACAAAAGTGATAATATTTCATATAATCTCGAAGATTCCACTAAATTTGAGGAGTTGAGGGGGTGGTTGTAATTATCCAAACAAAATGGGTGTTTTTGTAATTTGACCATACCTCAGGGGGTGTTTGTAATTTACCCTATTTATATTTTATATTTATAATATAATAGGTGAATTTTTAAGAATATCTTCAACAAGGTGATGTATAATTGTATATATACAATTAGTCTTTACACGTGCGTTGCACGGGGTATTCATCATAAAAATAAATATTTAATTTTATCAAGTTCTTGAAATAGTAAGATCATTGGTTGATGTGCAATACAAAGTAAAACAAAGTATATTCCATGTAATTAACAAATTAAGCCAAAATAGGTGAAAAAAGGCTAAATGCCGAAACATCGTTATCATAACCGTTATTATTACCATTACCATTAGCATTACCATTACCATTACCACTACCATTAACACTACAATTAACTTTATAATTACCATTACCATTACCATTGCTAATATTAATAATAATATAGTAATACTAATACTAATATGATAATAATACTATTACTATTAGTAATCCTAAAGCTAGTTAATCCTAATTTCCTAACACTAATGCTAATGCTAACCATAATCCTAATCATAGTACTACACACAATCATAATTCTAATCAAAATCTTAATACTAATGTTAATCTTAATCCTAATACTAATTTCAATTATAATCGTAATCCTAATAATAATCCGAATCATAATTATAATCCTTATAGAAATACAAACATGCTAATGCTAACGCTAATTTAAACTATTTCTAATATGCTAATGTTGATTCTAATCATAATCCTAACTATAATGCTAGTACTAATACTAATCATAATGATAATCGCAATACTAATATGCTAATGGCAACGCTAATGCTAATCATAATACTAAACTAATACTCATATATTGCTAATGATAATGTCAATGCTAATACTAATGCTAATGATAATCGTAATTCTAATTCTACTGCTATTGCTAATACTAATGTTAATCCTATACATAATACTAATGCTGATGCTACTAAACCTAGTACTAATGCTAATGCTAATGCTAATGCTAATGTTAATCCTAATCCTACTCCTACACATAATTATAATGTTAATCCAAATCCTAAAGCTAATGCTAATTCTAATTGTAATTATAATGTTAATGCTAATTCTAAGTCTAATACTAATCACAATCATAATTCTAATCCAATCCCTAGTAGAAATAATCATAATACAAAATTAATACAAATACTAATACTAATACTTTATTTTTTTAAAAATACTAATACTAACACTAATGCTAATACTAATACTAATACTAATGGCTCGTTCGGTTACCTATATTGAAGTAGATTGGATTACATGAGATTGGATTAACTCCCTACTGACTAATTAATTATTTAGTTAGTAGCATGTTCGGTTTCTTAGATTAGATTTTCTATTAAATTTGTTAAAATCAATTATTATATATGAATTGTCTATAAAACCACTTAGTTTACAATAATACAATATAATTTTAAGGATAAAATTGTATTTTTCCTTTTTAGTCACCCCCTATTAAATTAATCTCAGGGGAGGGGTGCTACTAATTTAATGAAATAGTAGCATTTAATAGCGGACTTTGATTTTAGTAGCGGGTTTGAAAAAGTGTGAATCTTACCAACCGGACATGTTATTAGCCTCTACTATTTAGTCAGTAGCACCGTATAACGGTAACCAAACGAGCTCTAATATCAATACTAATACTAATACTAATACTAATTCTAATACTAATACTAATACTCGACCATGCAATTAAAATTAATGTCACCGAATAATTTTTTTTAATAAATTGATAATTAAGTGGTTAATTATGGAAGATGTTTTTTTTAATTAATGAAAGATTGTAGACTCAATTTCCTCAATTGGATAACTTTGATTGTGCGTATCGTAGTTTTATATGTAATATAGATTTATATTTACACAACCAGACCAAAAAAAAAAAAAACCAAGGTAATATATAATTTAAACATAGTTAAAATTATTTAACTTTGGTTTCTCAAATATGAAAAATCAGAGTTAAATTTTCTTTTTTTTTTCTTTTGCAAGAGCGCGATGAGTCTTATTCGTCTGACAATAAATAGTACTTATCTGGCTTCTCCGTCATGCAGAATCATTTTTCATCAATATAAACAATATTATACATTCAAGTGAAGACTTGATCATGTGGTTTGCTATTAACTTCAAGCTTTGCTATACAAATTTGTAGTCGAGATTTTTTATTTTCCTTCTTAAAAAATGGTTTTATAGTATTTGAATGTCGGCATATTTCTCGGGACTTAAAACAACACCGAAATAATGTGCTTTTTCTATAGTTTCGAGGAGAAAGCTGAAGAACGAATAGTTGTTCGTCGATGTAAAGAGATCTAAAAAATGCAGTTAAAATGAATTCCAACTCTTTTTTGGAGCACAATTTATTGCCATACGATGAATTATGTTAGCATGTGCACGGCCATATTATGTATGTTTCCAAATGGTTGCATTGTACGCATAGATACTAAATATTGAGATGCCACCATTTTTGTTAGGTTGCGGCTATATGCAATGCTAATTCCACTTGTGCAAGACCAAATTAAAAAAATATTACAAAAGATTCCATTTTATTAAGATGAAATGACAAATATACCCATAAATTAAATTGACTTTTGTTTACTCATGCAAGACCAAATAACAAATAATGAAAAAAAAACAAAGTAACCGTAAAATTAAACACCCCCCCCCCCCCCCCTGTGAAACCCTACTCTACGCCCAAGTTCTGCCGCCGACCGCCGCTCTTGATCTGATGTTCTTGATGTCTTGTACATATTTTTGAAACATTGGATAAATTTGGACAATAAACTGCGTCTTCGCATTTGCCATTGGCTATAAAAAAAAACAAATTAATATTGAAATAAAAAGTAATTAAAAAATAGAAAGTTAAAAAAATGTGAAACAACTAAATTTCGACATTAAGGCGTCGAATATATGTCCATAAATTCGACACCTTAATCTCGAAATTTAGTATATTTGGACTAATTTGCTAACAGTTAAATTTTGACACTAAAGTGTCGATTTTCTACTCCAAAATCGACATCTCAATGTTGATTTTTATCTGTAAAATTCGACCTGTACATGTCGACCGTGTCTGCGCGAGATTTTTTTTGGAAAAACGATGTTCTAGTTAAAAAACACATAAATGCATACCTTCTTGGGTTTTTCCCCCGTAGAATCTTCTATTTTGGTGTCTTCTGACTCCATACTTGCCATCTTTGTAAGATTTGTCTAGTTTTGATGATTTTTAATGTTTAGGTTTTGTGGGTTTATGGAGGAGGAAGGAGAAATGTTTTGTGGGTTTTGGAAGATGGAGAAGATGAGAGTTGGCTTTGTGGTTTTGTGATAGGGTTTTTTTGTGTTTTTGAGTTTTTGATATTGCACATTTGAAATTTTCTATTTTTTTAGCAAGCAAGGATATTATAGTATTTATAACTAAATTTTTTAATTTGGTCTTACACAAGTAGAATTAGTCTTGTACATAGCCGCATCCTCTTTGTTATTGTTTTTTCCCAAACGCCATCATTTTATAGCATATTGTATATGGAATATCGTTCATCATTGTTTAAATTTTTCTCTTTCCTTATGTCACTTGATGCCTCTATGTAGTCTTCAATGAGGTTTTCACCTATAAAAATAGGTCAAAAATAATAAATCAAAATAAAAAAAGAAAAAAAGAAGTAATTAAGTAGAAACACAATTAGTGGGGCAGTAGAACAGTTCCTCGACTAGGGGTCATTACTCATTAGCAATTACCCCCTATAGATAAAAATGGTGATATGTTCATACTATAATTTTCCTTTGTGATAATTCCTTCGAATATTTATTCCCAATATCGTCTTTGCAGCAATTATCACAATTTTTAACACCTAACTATGATTTTCCAAATTGCTACTAATAATATGGGCGCGTAAATCCCTATTAATTTGCATTAATATCTGTTTTCTTATCAAAATTGCTCCCAAATTAAAAAAAAATAAAATTAAATTACATAAATTCGCTGAAGAAGACGCACGAAAGTACTCAAAACTCCCCCAAATTGAAAACTCCCCTAAATCGAAAATTCCTTACTTCGAAGCTGCAGTCACATACCAAAAAATCGAAACCATTTGGTACAGCATCATATATCCATAACCCCCTAATAGTCATATTCAATCTCTGGTTTTGATTTGAAGTAGTCAATTCAAATCCCTATGTAGGCATTAACAAAACAGTGAGAATATGACTATTATGTGACTAGGATGTGTATAACAGTGTAATTAACATACTGTAGAAGCATAATTATTAAGATAACAGTAAGAATATGACTATTATATGACTGTGCTTTATAAAACATCTACAACAACAAACAAGGTATCCTTATCCACCCAACATATTTAATAATGAAAAATAGTGAGATTTATGAAACCTTTTCATTGTATTTAGCACGTGGTTGCTTGTTTGCATATCCTCTTTCAACAAAGTCTGGTGTGTAGATCATTTTCAAAGTAGAATCTCCTCGTGATCGTGAGACCATTATTGGTCTTGTGTTTCTAACTGAAATAAAACAAATACAGGTTCTCCTTCAAAAGAACATCATACATAAAACTATAATTCAATAAGAAACATGATTTTCAAAAAAATCACAGACATATGATAATAATACCTGAAAAGCAAGACGACTTGTTCACCAGTAAATGAATTAACCATTGAAGGCAGTCAGATATCCGTCCTTGTTTAAAGCAGACGCATATTTGAAAATGCCGCTGTTAAGTGTATATTTTTACATTTAATCATATATTTTAATTGAATCTTTTGGTGTATTTTATTGATAATTGGTGCTTAAAATGTTGATTTATTGTGTTTTAGGTACAAATTAAATAATTGGATAAATAGGGGTCAAAACTGCAATTTTGGAAAAAATAAGGGTGAAAAGTGAAGAAGTCAAAAATCTGAAGAATAAGAGCCCAGACGGCCGTCCGAGAAATACACTAGGATTTTGGACGGCCGTCCGAATATTTTCATGAGAGAATAAAGTCTCTGGAATTGAGACGGCCGTTTGGAAATTGAACTGCAAATCCAGACGGCCGTCCGAGAAGACGTAGAGGCGCAGTAAAGAGATTCTAATTACACAGAAACTATCTTTTTCTCCAAGTTTTCTACCCTATATAAGACCAAATCAGGCAAACAATTGAGGATCGATCTTTTTACGCAATTTCAAGAGCAAAGAAGCAATAATGAAGACGAAGAATTCGAAGACTCAAAGTATAGTTTTATCTTCTATGAATTATTTTAATTTTGTTTTTACTTTAATCATGAGTAGCTAATTCGTTTATTTCTAGGATTTTATTTTGAACCCTATGTGGGATTTATGAACCAAATTCTATGATTTTATGCAAGTTTTAATTCCAGATTATTTCTTCTACTTGTTTTATTAAGTTCCTGAAACTGGCCACTTTATGTGCTTTTATGTTATTGTTAATCGCATGAATCGGAAGATCGGGTTAATAATTAGAACTGTGGTAGAAGAACATTTGTGGTATTAACATAGGAATATAGTTAATCTCTTAGGTAGCCATTATTGAGATTTGTTCTAAAATTAATTGCGCAGGAATACAGTAA